>NC_068982.1:44884824-44893479 GCF_001194135.2 Octopus bimaculoides | reverse complement strand
ACACACATGTGTGTATATATGTGATGATCTTCTTTCAGTTTCATCTACCAAATTCACTTACAAGGATTTGGTTGGCCCAGGGCTCTATCAGAAGGCACATGCCCAAAGTGAACCTGGAACTATGTGGTTGGGAAGCAAGCTTCTTACCTCACACCCATATCTGTGCTGAAAAATATTTATTAGTGCTACTTCCCTAGATGGTTCTGAAATAAAATTCATTCAATCTTACCAGGATTCAAACTTGGAATTTCTGATCTGGAGTCAGACATGTTATCCATTGTGCCACAAGTCAGAGCTGTCTCTAGGGGGCTTTAAACCAAAATTTCTGAATTACTTTTGCAATAAATTCTTCTATTCTAAAGAGACTGATACGCCGATAAAAAAAAAAAAAAAAATCATTTCTTATTTAAGCCATTAATGAGCTCTCTAAACAGTTTGCATATGATTTTTCCAATTATATTGCATAGGAATATCCAAGAGTATTGTAATTTGGTTATTTTTAGAGATAATTTTGGGAAATCTAGTCATACCAGTAAATACTGTGTAGTTTTAACAAGAGTTGTAAATATAAGAGATGGTGTCTTAGTGTTAACTATGTAATTTTTATATCTACTGTGCACACTTATTTAGTAACATTTTCTCTGGAATTACTTTTTATTGTTATTGTAGATAAGAGCCAAAAAATAGTAATTAAGTTCTTAGAAAACAGTGTAGAGCTCAGTTTCAGCTTTTAGTTTTATGCTATCAATGTTGCTGGTAATTTTTATCTTATACATGTTTCAGTCATTGGACTGCTGCCATGCTGGGGTACTGCCTTGAAGAGTTTTTGTCAATCAAAACAAACCCAGTACTTAAGTTCTATTTAAATCTGGTATTTATTTTATCAGTCTATTTTGCTGAACCACCAAGTTAACAGAGACATAAAACAAACCAGCGCCTATTGCCAAGTGATGTGGGGGTGATAGACAAAGATAGACTCAAAGATACACACATATACATAGCATATATATATATATATATATATATATACACACACACACACACACACACGTACATACATATACATACACACATAATACTTCTTTTATCTTTTAACTTTTACCTGTTTTGGTCATTAGACTGTGGCCATGCTGGGGCAGCACCTTGTAGCATTTTAGTCTAATGAATCAGCCCCAATACTTATGGTTATTATGACTTAGTGCCCTTTCTAACACCAATCACTTTACAGAATGTACAGGGTGCATTTTTTTATAATACTAGCACTAGAGTGGTTGTCTTGCTCTCAGCAATGCTAAAGTGTCTCTGCTTGGTTTGCCAATGCCTACAGAGTGTACTAGGTACATTTTTTCATGGGACTAGCACTAAAGAAGTTGTCATGCCACCAGCAAGGCTAAAAAGTCATTTACATACATTCATACATATGTACATGCATACATAGCATCACGAAGTTTCAAGAATTTTCATTAGAATGGTCTACACAAGCCAGCAACACAAACATGGTGGAGGTGCATGGCTTAGTGGTTAGGGTGTTAGACTCATGATTCTAAAATTGTGATTCCAATTCCTGAACTGGGTGACATGTGCTCTTGAACAAAGCACTTCATTTCATGTTACTTCAGCCCCACCTCAGCTGGAAAAAATGAATAATCTAGTGATCGACTGGCATTTTGTCCAAGGGGGAATATATGCATCATGGAAACCAGGAAACTGGCCCTCTGAGTCTATAAGACTCAGGAGGGATCTTTATCCTTTTTATCTACACAAACAGGGCTGAAAGTCCTCAGTTTGAATCTAACCAATTTCTAGCTGCTAATCCATTATACAGGAAGTGGCGAGCTGGCAGAAACATTAGCATGCCGGGTGAAATGCTTAGAGGTATTTTGTCTGTCTATGTTCTGAGTTCAAATTCCACCAAGGTCAACTTTGCCTTTCATCCTTTCGGGGTCGATAAATTATGTACCAGTTGCGTCCTGAAGTCAATCTGATCGACTGGCCCCCTCCCACAAAATGTTGGGCCTTGTGCCTTGAGTAGAAAAGAATATATGTGGTAGGGGTATTTTCAAACTAATCAGAACTCACACGGCTTGTGAATATACACAATTGATTTGCTGTACAGAAGGAGCACTTGATTGCAACACATGCAAATGTATGCTGCATCTGCAATAAAAAATGTGAGTCATTTGCTGGCTTTAAAACCAATGTAAATCCCATGGTCAATGGAAAAAAAAAAAGAAAGAAATCCAGAAATGAGATAACTTGTCAGTGATCGTCATGTCTGTCTGACGAATTGACAACCATCAAGTATGTATGCATGCATGTATGTACATATATAAATATGTATGCAGGTATATTTGTATTATCGTTTGGGGATTTGTGGTCTTAAAGCAAGTTACATAAAGGGTATAATGTCCTTATTTGTTCGTTTTTTTTTTCTCTTCCAAAAACCATTTTATCTGCATGAATAGGTATTGAACCTTTCATTTGTGTAAAAAAAAATTGATAAACATTAGAATTCTGTCAGCTTCTGACATTGACAAAAACTAGATATTTGAAAATATGTCAACAGAAAAAATATGTATCTGTTAATAAAATGACAAATAGCTTCTCTGTAATCTTTATTGACCTTTTCCAGTTTTGGAGAATAAAAAAATATTTGTTTTTTCTCCCCCAACAAAAATAATATCATTTATTAAGTATGTTCTGTTGTGTTGTCAGTTTAAAATCTCATTCCTTCAGTAGATTTATTTCGACTGAATGAAATGCTATGAAAGGTTTCTAGTTAAGACAACTCAAGGTTAAGCTTTTAAGTGATAGATGTTACTGTTATAATTTTTACACACAACCTTAATATCAACATATGGTTTCTAGATATTATTAGTAGAGTAGAGGTATTAGATTTAAGATTGAAATGTGATATGGAGAATGCATTATAAGTAAAAACTTGGCTACAAAGGATTGATCTACTATCATCCACATTTATTCTAAATGACAAAATGAATATAGTTCACATTTTCTCTAGCTTATATTTTCACATACACAATATCTATTTATACAGGTTGGGCCAAAAGTCACACACAAAGTTCTATATGCTCTGGAATTGTCAGACATGCTTCAATTGAATAAAATAAATAAAATAAGGATGAATACACATGTACTTATACATGATGGACAAAATGAATAATAATAATGATAATCCTTTCTATTTTAGGCACAAGGCCTGAAATTTGGGGGAGGGGGATAATTGATTACATCAACCTCAGTACTCAACTGGTACTTAATTTATTGACCCTGAAAGGATGGAAGGCAATGTCAACCTTAGTGGAATTTGAACTCAGAATGTAAAGACATACAAAATGTTGCGAAGCATTTTGCCTGGTGTGCTAATGAGTCTGCCAGCTTGATATCTTATTAATTATGATGATAATGTAATATATGTAGAATGCCAAATGTTTTGGTGCATGACTTTTGGCCCACTCTGTAGAATATGAATTTATTGTCATTTTAATGTCCACTTTTTCATACTTGCATGGGTCAGATTGAATTCGTGGAGGCGACTTTTCTACAACTGGATGCCCTTCCTGTTGCCAACCTCACCTGTTTCCCAGACATGTTTTTCATAGAAAACTAGAAATAAACAACTTCACAAGGCTATACACACACACACACACACACACACACATGACAAGCTTCTTACAGTTTTCGTCTATCAAATCTACTCACAAGGCTTTGGTTGGCCCAGGACAAAAAGTGTTGTACATTGGAACTGAACCCAACACTACATTGTTGGGAGGTGAGCTTCTTAACAAAACAGCTATGCTTTCAAAAATAAAATTGGAAATATTTGAAATAAAGACCTATCATTTTGTTAAATTGTGAAACACAGCTATAAGGATATGAAGTTCAATTTGTTATCACATAGTCTCGAGTTCTAGTCACTGCATTGTGCCTTGGGCAAGTGTCTTCTGCTAAACCTTCAGGTCAACCAATATTTTGTATGTGAAATTGGTAGATGGAAACTGCATGGAAGCCTGTTGTGTGTTTGTGTGTGTGCGTGTGTGTGTGTATGTGCATGCATACTTATATATGTTTATGTAAATGTTCACTTTCCCTGTTCTTGCATAAAAAGCATTGAGCAAAAAAAATGGCAGCGTTTGTTGACACTTCCTTGTCAATAAATCATTTGCTGGCTCTGTACTTTTGAAGATCAATTGGAATGACAAAGCCATTAATTGAAAAACAGGTAAAAGTTAGTATCAGAAAGGGCATCAGGCTGTAAAACAATGCCTCAATACGTGTTTGTGTAACTCATGCTAGCGAGGAAACAAATTGGACATATCGTCATCATCACATCATCATTTTAGTGTCTACTTTCATATGCTTGCATGGGTTGGACAGAGTTTATTGAGGCAGATTTTTCTTTGACTGGATGCCTTTTCTGTTGTCAACCCTTAACTGTTTCCAAGCAAGGTAATATTTCCTTATGGCCAGACCTGTTTTTGCAGAATATTGGAAATGAATGACATTGTTTGACAATGATACTCATTCATAACATCATGCGATTTTAATGCAAGGTGACATAAGCATACACACTCACACTCTCATAAGCACACACACACATATGATGGGTTTCTTTCAGTTTCTACCTACCAAATCCACTTACAACACTTTAGTTGGCCCAGTGCTATACTAGAAGATGCTTGCCCCAGGTGCCATGCAGTGGAATTGAACTCAAAACCATGTTTCTGGCAAGAAAACTTCTGAACTATACACATCCACACCTGCACCTACCTCTACATCTTCATTCATTGATGATTTATATTGTTGCCTACACATTTACTTACATCTCTGCATCTGCTAAAAAGATTAAACTTAGATTTGGTAACTAAAAGTTTTCACCAACGTAGATTTTTTTAAACTACTTTATTGATCTTTTGTTTATATTTAATTCAATATGTTCAAATGGATTTTTAATCTGATTTATATTTAGTAGTTGTGCATCTGTGTTTTTTTTCCCCCCTCAACAAGAAGACATTAAAAGCACATTATGTACAGGCCTGGGGAAGGTCTGTAGCCAAGTAAAGATGTTGCACTCTTGATAAGTTGTGGTTTCAATCTCCTGACTGAATGATGCATTGTACTCTCAAGCAAAACACTCCATTTTATGGCTTTTTTCTCCAGTTACCATAATGATTTAATGTTATCAATTTGACATCTGATGAGTAACACACCAAGTGCCTGTACAGGCTATGTCAATTTGGTGGAGGGAGTCAGCTCATGTATGACAAGGTGCTGAAAAGTTTCTGTCTTTCAGTAACAGTAAATACTGGACTATCAGTTAATTATGATTTTATTCAACATATTATCCCTCTCAGATTCATACACTTATTGTAGTGGTCCTTTGGTTTTCCTAAGCCCTGTAAAACTTTGAAGGTTGGGCCTCCATCCAGGCCTTTTGCAATACCCTTCAAGCCTGGATCTTTCCAGTATCCCATTGTACAGTACAAACATTTGATCACTAGACCAAATCAACTGTGCAGGTTTGTCCAGCAAAAAATTCCAGAATTGCTTTTCTTGGACCCAAGATGCTCCAACAACAATAATTTGTATTGATGCACATTGTGTGTTTGTTGTGGAAATGTTTATTATGCATGGTGAATCTGAAGGGTTTATATTTGTGGCATCATATACATCAAGAGTGTCAAGTACCCCGCATTGATAGGTAGTATAAGGATTCTCCCTTAGACATGCTAGTTGGGAGTGACTTAAAATTCAGAAAATTCTGGAGATATGCATGAATTATTACACCAAATGCTGTATTTTCTGGAATGCAAGCTGACATAGTGTATTGTGTAAACAGTCAAACATTGTTATTATCTTTCCAACTCCTGTTGCATTTTACATGGAATTTTTGGTTCTCCAAAGTTCTTTTGTTCTATAAGTTAATCTAATTTTTTTGGCTGTAAATTTTGGTCTGAAAAATTCAGTTTGTATGCGAGAAAATATGGTAAATTGTCTTGTGCATATTGTCTTGGGTAGAATTATATAATCTTGAGTGCAGATACATTATAGTCTTGTGTATATAGTCATGTTTGTAGATATACATTCTGTAAATTCTCATCTTGCATTCACCTCTCAAAACAGATATACCACATTTTCCAGTATACACATCAAAATAGTATATAGTGTAAACATGTAGTGTAAGCATTCCATTATTGTCACTATCTTTCCAAGTCCTGCTGCATTTCTCATAGAATTTCAGTGTAGAAGTGGACCTAATTATTTTTGGCTGTAAATTTTGGTCTATGAAATTTGACTTATATGCCAGAGAATATGGTATTTTAAACTCTTTAAAAAACTTACAAAAGTCAACTAACAAATTGCAAAGAGAAACAAAAACTATCTATTTTCAGCAGGGTAGATTCAGGTAGACAATGACAATATATTATAGTTTTTACTGCAATAAATATTCAACCATGGAGGGTTTTGTAGAAATTAACTATGTGCAGTATTTTATTTCTGTGTCTCTAGGTTGTGAATTCAAATCTCATTAATATTGATTTTGTTCCCATCCACATGTGTTGATTGAATAAGTACCAGTAATATATGGTTAATTCATTTAACTATTCCAATTTTCCTGCAGATATTAGTTTTACACTCACTGGAGAAATCAATCTACATTTTATTAATATTTCTTACCATATGTGGTATGACAGAATAAGGTTTTTTCCTCCCCTTTTAAAAATTATTAGATTAATGATATTGCATGTAGGTACGGGTATGGCTCTGTGGTAAGACATTTGTTTCTCAACCACGTGGTTCTAGATTCAGTCTCACAGCATGACACTTTGAGCAAGTCTACTATAACCCTGGGCCAATTAAAGCCTCGTGAATGTATTTAGAAGATGGAAACTGAAAGAAGCCCATTGTGTGTATATATATACATACACACACACACACATACACACACACACACACACACACACACATATATATATATACATACATACACACAGGGTATGATGGGTAAATTGTGCATTGCTTGTTTTTGATTTTGTTAACTACGCAGTACACAAGGGTCAGTTGGGTACTGACTATGTGAAAAACAGCACCATGATGCAATGCAATTCACTCTGCCAGAAATTTGAAAACGACATGCTGTACTGCTTGGCATTCACACTGGATGCTTCAAAACGAATGTTTGGTTGTCAATCTAAGGACATGTACCAAGAGTGATAAAAATCAAACATCCAGTCAACGTCATGCTGTTTGTTGTGATCACTAGTGGTGTCGATGTTATGCCTCCATTCATCTTCTCACATGGCCTCATACTTAACACAGAAGCCTACATCAAGTGCCTGGAGGAGCTAGTGCTGCCCTGGGTGAAGAGGGTGTCTGCTGGAAGACCCTATGTCTGACAACAGGCTCTACACCATGTCACACAACCAGAAGAACCCAGTCATGGGTGTCAGACAATGTCTACAACTACATCGCCCCTAACATCTGGCCACCTAACTCCCCAGACTGCCCCTTCATTATTATGTATGGGGCATAGTTGAGCTAGAGACCAACAAAACTCCTAGTAACACCAAAGATGAAAGGCAAGAATTATGGCAGCATTCACCAACTTAAACAGGGAGACTGCCAAGAAGAGTTGCAGGAGATTCTGAAATTTTTTGGTGTCTGTGGTTGAAGGCAATGGTGATTTTTTTGAATAAATTTACTCTTTCATATTTCAAGATATTTTTATGTAATTTTGGTAAATATATCTGTTAAAATGAAAAGTGAGTGTTATTTTCATTTTTGCATAATTTAGACAACAGTTTATTCACCACACCTTGTATACACACACACACACACACACACACACACACACACACACACACACACCATACACACATACACACACATATACATAGATATATATCTATACACACACACACACATATATGTGCTTGTGTGTATGTGTGTGTGTGTGCATGTGTGAATTGTGTGTATTTCTGTTTGTGTTTGTCCCCCACTGCTGCATGACTACTGATGTTGGTTTGTTTACATTCTATAACCTAGTAGTTCAGCAAAAAGAAGATGATAGAATAAGTACTAAGCTTAAAAAATAAAAATAGTTCTGGGGTCAATTTGTTTGACTAAGTCGTTCAAGGTAGCCCCAGCATGGCTGTTATCCAATGACTGAAACCAGTAAAAAACTAAAAAGTGAAAGGTAAGCCATTGCCAAGGTCAGGTTACAGTCATTGTCAAGGTCATCCAGTAAAGTCTTTTCTACCTGTCTCTGCTGATAGTATTTCTACTTTCACTTTTATTCTCTTCCTTCCTCCCCTTTCCTCATTTGTCACCCCCACTACCATCTCTCTCTCTTGGTTGCAGCATCTGTTTTTCCTCTCCTCAAGCAGCATATATTTCACTGTTGTCATCCTCTCTCTCTCCCCCTCTCTCTCTGTCTCTTGTTCACTATGTTTCTCAGTTGCCTTCTCCAGCTGCTCCTTTCCCTCCACACCCTCTTCTTTTTTTCTTTCCTATTCTTCTCTTTCAGTTTCTGAACACACACACACACACACACACACACACATTCACCACCCCATCACATATATATTACGACTTCATTGTAAAATGTAATAAATATGAAAATGGATAAAAAAAAAA
>NC_068982.1:44881420-44884508 GCF_001194135.2 Octopus bimaculoides | reverse complement strand
TTTTTTAAGTAAAAAAGAATAGTTGATATTCTCAAGGATTTTGAAGAAAAAAAAAAGAAAGCAAATTACTTTATATTTTTTCTTCCTATTTTATTTAATCTGAGTCTTTTCTTGTGTAATTTTCTTGAACTAGTTATGTCAACTTTCAGCAGGAATAAATTATTAAATAAATAAATAAATAAATAAATAATCATTACCAGAACTATCAACCTCCATCTCACCACCATGACAACTATCACCCCACCACCACCACTTACACCAAAACTAAAAACACCACCCAATCAACCCCCCCCCATAACTGCTGACATTGACACTAGGCCCAATACAAGCAATACAACCACAAATTCCCTTGCTTGCAGCCTCACCAAGAATATTGTGACCAGTGTTAACCATTGTCATCATCACCTGCTTTTAACATTATTTTCCATACTGGCATGTGTTTGACAGTTTGTGTTAGGGAACTGCACCACACCCTACTGTCAGCTGACTGCCCTTTCTAGCACCAAGCATCTTACAAAGTGTACTGGGTGCTTCATACGTGGCACCAACACCAGTGAGGTAACCAAATAACTTACAGGATAAAGACTCCTCAACTGAGAGTAGAGAGTAGTATTGAGAGAGATGGCTTTGTGCTGAGTAATGAAAAGTTAAAACATGACAGAGGGACAGAAACGATTCTCCTACTGTAGAAGGGATACATAGCTACCTAGTTGGAAAAAAGAGGAAAGAGAGAGAGAGAGAGAGAAGATGGTAGTGGTGAAGATGTATTGTGGTGAGGTGTAACCTCAAGGTATATGGAGGTGAATATAAGTGACGAGCTACAGAGGATTGGATAGGGTATGAAGTTCTCAAGAGTGCGGAACCACAACAACAATATTACTGGAAGCAGTAAGACGGTGAGCTGACAGAATCATTACCACACCGGGCAAAAATGCTTAGTGGCATTTCATCCATCTTCATGGTCTGAGTTCAAATTCCACTGAGGTCAGCTTTGCCTTTCATCCTTTCAGGGGTTGATAGAATAAGTACTACTAGTAAGGCGGCAAGCTAGCAGAAATGTTAGCATGCCGGGCGAAATACAGGTACTACTCATTTCTGCCAGCTGAGTGGGCTGGAGCAATGTGAAATAAAATGTCTTGCTCAAGAACACAACACGTCACTGAGAATTGTACTCACAACCTTACAATTGCAAGCTGAATAACCTAACCACTAAGCTATATGCCTTCACCCCTTAGTACTAACACTATTAGAATTCCCTACCCTCATCCCCCAATACTAATACTGTTACCAATGCCTCCAGTACCAACACTATTATTATTTGCCTCAGTACTAGGCTGCCTGTTGTGTTCTTGAGCAAGACACTTTATTTCACGTTGCTCCAGTTCACTCAGCTGTAGAAATGAGCTGTGACATCACTGGTGCCAAGCTGTATCGGCCCCTTTGCCTTTCCTTTGGATAACACTGGTGGCATGGAGAGGGGAGGCTGATATGCATGGGTGACTGCTGGTCTTCTATAAACAACCTTGCCTGGACTTGTGCCTGCGAGGGTAACTTTCTAGGTGCAATCCCATGGCCAGTCATGACCAAAGAGGGTCTCACTAACACTGTAACAATTGCCCCTCTTCCCATACTAACACTGCTGCTATTACCCCCACCCCCACCACACACCCCACCAGCAATAATGGCTTCAAATTTTGGTACAAGACCAGCAATTGTAAGAAGTTAAATCAATTATATTGACCCCAGTGTGCAACTGGTACATAATTTTACTGACCCTGAAAAAATTAAAGGCAAAGTTGACGTTGGTGGAATTTGAACTCATAACACGAAGATGGAAAATACTATTAATATCGTCCCTTCCTACAGTACTAACGCCATTGCAATAATACCATTAATACTACTACTGCTACTCTTGCACCACTACCAATACAACAACCATCACCCTTGCTTGATACTACTACTACTACTACTACTACTGCTACTGCTGCTGCTGCTGCTACTACTACTACTACTACTACTGCTGCTACTACTACTACTACTACTACTACTACTTCTACTGCTGTTGCTGTTACTACTACTACTACTACTACTACTACTACTACAACCATGAAAACAACAATCACTACCTATGTCTCTATCACTACTACCACCAAAACATCCAGTGCTACTGACACTACCAATAAAACAATAACCGTCACTATTATTGCTAGCACTATGTTTCCAACCATGACTACCACCAAAACATGGAGTACTACCAGAACAACTACCATTACCATTAGCAGTACTATAACAACCATTGCTGAAATCACAGAACTACTGCTAAAACAGCAATCACTACCTGTATGACCACAACAACCAATACCCTTGTTATCTGTACCACTATGACCACAACTATTACCTCTGTCACAAGCATATCACAAACACAACAACAAATAAACACCACCACTACCACCACCACCACCACCACCACCACCACCAACACTACTAATAACAACAACCACAACAACATCAACAATAACAACAATAGCACCACAACTATCACCACCCAAGAGATTTGATGCCAGAATTTCAATGGTAAAAGATTTAATGCCAAAATCTTGAAGGATAAGGAAGAAAAGAGAGCATGAATGGCTATAAAAATAATTTAAAAATAAAAAAAAAGACAAAAGAAAAGGGGCAAAAAAAAAAAACTGAAGCCAGAAAAAAACAACAACAAAACAAATGAATAACAAAAATAAAACAAGCAAAAACCCCCCAGAAATAACAAAAATGAAGTAAAATAGACCAAGCAGAATTCTCTGGAAATATGTGGATCGATATTAAAGCAGACAGGTTCATACACATAAACCAATTGAAAAATATGTTTTATCCAGAGAGAATTAGAATTTCATTTTATTTATTTATTTATCTAGATCTTTATTTTTCTCTTGCGTTCTTTCTTCTCAATTTCTGTTATGTTCCTTTTATTTTCCTTTTAGTTCTTTTATAATGATTTCTTACCACATCTGAGTATGTGCATATGTGTGTGTGGTATGTGTGTGTGTGTGTGTGTGTGGTATGTGTGTGTGTGTGTGTGTGTGTATACATA
>NC_068982.1:44879431-44880859 GCF_001194135.2 Octopus bimaculoides | reverse complement strand
TATATATATATATATATATATATATATATATATATATATATATATCTACTCACACACATATATACATTTATTTTTGAAGTAACTTCAAAGTTTCACCTGTTGAGGTTTTTCAAATTTTGTGTGTGTGTGTGTGTGTGTGTGTGTAATGTTTTTAAATCCATCCATATATGTGTATTAAAGTAGCAAGTAATTTTCTAGAATACATGCATTAATGTTATTTTATGTATGTGCATGCGTGCCCACATATATACATACATGCATATGTACCTGTACATGTACATGTATGGATGTGTGTGTGTGTGTGCATGCGTACGTGTGCAATGTGTATGCGTCTGCTATTTTGCATTTATTTAAAAAGTCCATTTAGAAAATTTTCTCTTATATATTCTAACTACAGAGCCAAATCTTTTCGTCCTGTATTCCTTTGATGTATGTTGCACATATGGCTGTGTCTCAGTGCAATATGCAACTATGGTGTTGCAGAGTAGTAACGATATATACTTTCTTGCTATATTATTTTGATACATGACTTTATAGACATATACGTATATACCCATATATGCACACACATATATATGTGTGTATATATATATATATATATATATATATATATGTATGTATCCATGTATATATGTATGTGCATATATGTCTGTATTTAAGTATATGCGTGTGTGTGTGTGTGTGTGTGGATGTGTGGATATGTGTATACTTGAATATAGAAATGTGTGTATATAAAAAAAACTGTATGAATCCAGATCTACACATTCACATATGAGTGTGTTTATATATACATACACATATACATACATATACATACATGCATACATACAAACATACATACAATTATACATATATATATATATATATATACATGTGTGTATGTATATATATATATATATATGTTTATTTGTTGAAGTATGTGTCTGAATATGAATAGTCAAGTAATCACTAGCATTTATGATTTTATGTATGTGTAGCATATATGTGAATGTGATTACACATCTATATATATATATATACATTTATGTTAATATATATTTTATATATATATATTTTATGCACAAACATTATGGTATTAGAAAAATCTAAGATAAAAATTTATGGAGTAAGATTATAGTTTATAACACCTTTGCTGTAGGAAATAAACACATGTAAATACAGCTTGTTGTTCTCTTTGCACACAGGAAAATAAAGTAGATTAATCAAATATCTTCTATGTATGTACGTACGGATGTATGTATGTATGTATGTATGTATGTATGTATGTATGTATGTGTGTAAGTATGTATGTGTATGTATGTATATATATATGCATTTATGTATGTCTGTACATATATATGTGTATGTATATGTATATATGTATGTGCGTGTATATATGTGTGTGTGTGCATGTATATATATATACATATATATATATATATATATATA
>NC_068982.1:44869239-44879131 GCF_001194135.2 Octopus bimaculoides | reverse complement strand
TATATATATATATATATATATATGAGTGTGTATGGAAAGAGGTGTAAGACAAGGATGTGTGTTATCACCACATCTATTCAAAATTTATACTAAGTATATATTCAAATTCAAATGAGATCAAAGACTCACAGTGAATGGCAAGAACATATCCAATATAAGATATGCTGATGATACAGTTTTATTGGTTGACAGTAATGAGGAATTACAAGAAATTGCTTAAGTCATAAAAGCATAACTATGAATATAAAAAAGACAAAGACAATGGTTATTAGAAAGATAGAATGAAAGGAAGTAAATGTAAAAGAAGATGGGCAGAAGATTAAACAAGTAAAAAAAAATTTAAGTATTTAGAACAAATAATAAATCAAGAAGTTTGCTGTGTGAAAGTTAGTCAGTCTAAATGAAGGTAAAGCTGTATTTATAAGAATGAAAAAGATCTTCACCTCAAAAGATATAACATTGCACCTACAACTGAAGATTGTAAACTGTCATATTATGCCAATTGTCCTCTATGGAATAGAAACTTGGACTGTGTATAGAGTAATGGAGAAGGAGACAGTTGCCTTTGAGTTGTGAACCTTTTGTTGATTGGAAAGAATAAGCTAAGAAGACAAGGTAACAATCACTGCAGTACTAAAAAAGCTGGAAGTCCAAACGCACATGTCATCAAGAACCAAGTCTACAAAGCTTCATATTTTGAATATATATTACACTGCAAGACATTGCCCAGGATCATACTAATAGGAAGTGTGGAGAAGAAGAGAGCAAGAAGCTGTCAAAGATCTTTGTCACACTTGAATGCTAGATGTAGGGCTATGAAGCTTATAAATTATATGTTTTCATGTGGACATTCAAAATTGTATATTACATTGTTAATCTAAAGTACTGTAGTTTGCTATTTTGTGATTTCATGTTGATGAAGAGGTTTTCCATTTGGTGATTTTGTAATATATTATAATGAATTTGTGGTTACATGTAATATAAGCGTTCTACTTTATAAGTTTTTCCATGATGTATTCATTCTGTTCTGGGTATGACTTTAAACTACATCTGGTAGTGGGGCCCTGATTCTGGAGTTCCAAGGTTTTGAAAAGTGTGGGACAACAATTGTTCTCAGGTCTGCTGTGAACCAGAGTAGTAGCCCTTGTTAGGGCCCCAGCTGTGAGTTAATTAAAATAGTAAATAGTGATCAGCTGTGAACAAGAAATAAACAATCCCAGACCAAATCATAGTTGACCCCTTGGCAAGGCCTAGCAGCAAGGGACCACCCGAGCCAAGGTTATATTGAAATCATGAGATGTAACATGATAGATATGAACTATTTCTGCAAGTTAACTTATAGAACCAATGTCGAGTGTCACTAAATACTGAGCAGCTAAACAGACAACAAACTGTCAATGGCCAGGATCAATCAGTTCAGTTAGTGAAGTACTGCTATCATCTGGGCAGATGAGACATTCAGCTATTGAAAGACCAATATAATTTATTGATCTGGACAAGTTGCCTGACCAGATGGCGATGACGACGACGATGATGATGATGATGATACATTCTGTAAGCAGGATGCAGCTGTTTTTTTTTTTGTAGTTCTTAAAGTAAAATGATGAGGCTCAGTGGTTAGAGTGTTGGACTCACAATCATGAAGTAGTGAGTTTGATTCCTGGACTGCGCATTGTGTTGCGTTCTTGAGCAAACCACTTTATTTTCACGTTACTCCAGTTCACTCAGCTGTAGAAATGAGTTGCAATGTCACTGGTGCCAAGCTGTATTGGACTTTGAACTTGGCCTTAATTAACATCAGTGGCATGGAGAAGGGAGGCTGGTATGCATGGGTGACTGCTGATCTTCCATAAGCAACCTTGCCCAGATTTGTATTTTTCAGGGTAACTTTCTAGGTGCAGTCCCATGGTCATTCATGACCGAAGGGGTTCTTTACCCATTTAAGTGTGGTTAGTATTTTTATGGATGCAGCATTTGTTGTGTCAATATGAGAAAATTTGTTCTATGGCATTCTATACTCACAGGGTGCCTGTTGGTAACTAATGATTGTTTTACAGGCAAGACTTTCTTGTTTAACTCTTTAGCATTTAAACTCGCCATATCAGGCCCAGATATTCTACCTGTTTTAAGGAGGGCAAACTGACCAGATCAGGCCTTTTGCACTCACTCTACAATGTCATTTAAAAAGAAACAGTCACATCACTGAAATCTCAAGGCTGCAAGACAATGCACGATTAATTCAAAACAATGTGAATAAATAAGCATTACATTTGACAGAGTAATCTAAATGTTAAAGAGTTAAATCTTCTTTATTGCCAAAATAATTTTAATGCATGTCTAAGGTATTTGACTATAGATATTTTATATCTATGGTGACATTTTCTGTCTTTGTGTATACATAACATAAGGATTTGTTTGTTCTCTGTTTTGCATATACTCAATCACTATATTATATGCATTGGTGCTGGTATGGTTGTGTGGTTAAGAATGCTTTTCAACCATATGGTTTCAGGTTCTGTCTCACTGCATGTCAACTTGGGTGTGTAGATTTGGTAGACTGAAGCATTGTGCCTAGAGTAGAAAAGAATATTCTGCAAAGATATTTCCATACTTCTATAGGGGCATATAACCTTACTTGGAAACAGGGGAGGGTTGGCAACAGGAAGTGGACCCTGCCATCAAAAATCTGCCTTGATGAATGCTGAGCCATGCAAGCATGGAAAAGTGGATATTAATATAAAGATGATGATAATAAAGATGATATTCCTTATTCCTACAATAATATCTAATGATAGGGTGGTGTTATGGTCTGACTTCATTTTATAGCTACATTGTATTACATATAAATGTAATGATGGAATTATTTTCAAGTTTATTTTTAAGTCAATCATTCTATTCAGACAAACCTGCCTCAATCAATATATTGCCAATACTAACATCAATGAAGGTGATGATTTAAACCAAACATTATTTTATACTAGGGTTAAATATGTTTTTTTTTTGGTGTAGAATTAATATATATTGCGAATGGTACACCACAATAAACCCATCTCCATATTCATGTAAGTCTTTCTGCAGTCTTATACAATATTCATCATGATACAATATCTGTTCTGACATGATGCAACATTTGCCATCATGCAAGAGATATATGCATGTGTGTGTATATATATATGTGTGTGTATATGTGTGTATATATACCCACATATATATACATATATATATTGGTACAAGTTCAAAGAAACAATAGCCAAATTGGTGGCATGTGCATAAAGAAAATAAACAATTTCAATGTTATATGTTTATCTATTACATACATACAAAGAGACACATACATAAGATATATACATACATACATACATACATACATACATACATGCAAGCGTGTATGCATGCACACAAGCAAGCATGTTCACACATATACACAGAGAAAATAAAATAGGCATCAATCTCATTTTTATGTCTGAGAAGTGCATCCATCCATTAAAACATTATAAAACAGTCAATTTTGGAGACAACAATCTACCATCAGATTAACAAAGTTGAGCAACATTTACACAGATGACTGAATTCTTGGCAAAAACTTTTATTTCTCTATCATTTAAAGTGTTTGGCATGAAACATGTTTTTAACTCGAACATTTGTCTGCTCTCTTAAACATTTTAGATTATTAGAAAACTTTGAGTCAGAGATATTTTTAGGGACATTACAATGAAGTAACACTTCTCTCTTCTCCTTTGTTAAGTCATACAGAATTATATGAGACTTATTGTTTTTTTCCTTTTTCTTTAAATAGTCATTTCATTCTATCATATATAGAATTGGTAACAAGCAGTGACATAATACAATGTCATTGAGGAGATATACTTTCGTGAGTAGTATGCTAAAAGACTTTATTCCCCCAGGTGATGTATAGAAACAATGCAGCATCTATTTTAATTTTGTTTTAGTCTTTCATTGTTATTTAAGAAGGTGAACTGAATTGATTTTAGTGTAAGGGATCAGAAAAATGTGTTCAGATGTGAAAAGATTCTTTTTGATTTAATATGATATGAGTTAAATCTTAGTATTTACTAAGAACATATGAGAGAAGGAAGAAAGAATGTGATATTTGGTATGTATTGAAGAGAGAGGGAAAGGGAGAGAGAGAGAGAGAGAGAGAGCGGGAGAGAGAGAGAGAGAGAGAGAGAGAGAGAGAGAGAGAGAGAGAGAGAGTGGGATAGAGAGAAAAAGAGATCATAGCATGAATGATGAATCAGAAAAGTGAACGTAACAACTCTGTGTGAGTGAGAGTAAGATGGCATAGCAAGCAAATTTGGTGTGATAAGTGAGAAACAACTATATGAGTCTGAACCAGTAGATCAGTATTGTCTGGATTATTTATTTTTCACATGCAACACATTTTACGGCAGTTGAATATCCGTTTGTAGTAGACTGAACCACTTTGCAACCTTATGTTGAGTTTAGTTACTGTTATATTACATATCCTGTTAAGAATTGAAGGCAGTGAGTTAGCAGAATTATTACTGCACTGGACAAAATGCTTGGCAATATTATATTAGCTCTTTATATTTATAATTGATTTGTATTTTTTTTTTGTATTTCATAAGACAATTTTTTATTATTTTTACTTCAAAAAGCAGTGTGTGGGTAGAATCATTAGCATTTCAGACAAAATGCTTAGAAGCATATCTTCTGACTCTTTATCTACTGATTTCACAATAGGGTGTGGCTTACCCTCTCAGCTTAGAATTATTGTGCCAAAATTGGAAGCCATTATAAAGCAACAAGCTGGCGGAATTCTTAGTGCATTGGACAAAATGGTTAACAGCATTTCTTCCAGCACTTTACCTTCCTAGATCAACTTTGCTTTTTATGCCTTTGGCGGGGTTGATAAACTAAATACCAATTGAGCACTGGGGGGAATAACTTACACTCTTCCCTAAAATTGCTGGCCTTGTGCCAAAATTTGAAACCATTATTATTAAAAGGTGGAAGGTGGCGAATTGGCTGAATCATTACCGCACTGGGCAAAATACTTAGCGGCATTTCATCCGTCTTTATGTTCTCAGTTCAAATTCTGCAGAAGTCAACTTTCCCTTTCATCTTTTCGGGGTCAATAAAATTAGTACCAGTTGAATACTGGGGTCAATTACATCGACTTAACCTCTCCCCCGAAATACATTGGACAAAATGCTTAGTGGCAGTTCCAGTTCTTTATGCTCTGAGCTCAAATACCACCAAGGTCAACTTTGCTTTTCATTCTTTCGGGGTTGATGAAATAAAGAACCAATTAGGTACTGGGGTTGATGTAATTGACTCACCCACATCCCCTAAAATTACTGGCCTTCTGCCTAATTATTGAAACAACAATTTTTGCTGCACACCTTACCAACATAGCAGCGTCAAGTGTGCCATGATGTACCATCTGGATCTACTGATGTAGATTAACATCATGTTACCATGAATGAATGAGGTAGTTTCAATATGGTTGCTTGTCCTGCTATAAATAGGAGTCAAATCCCCCACAATTCCTACCACTACCATCTTAGAATAGGACAGATTTGATAATGTGCACCTGAGTTCCCTGCACATTGGAAAATAGAGGACAGTCATGACTAGATTGCCTACCTTTGTTCATATGTCTGCTTCATAAGGTCTATCCTGGGACTAGCCGACAGCAGCTACAATATTTCTTTTTTTGGTATTTCTCCTATGCAAGGACATCATGAAATATGTGTAACAAAATTCTTTCTTCCCATGCTAAAACAATAACATCAGTGATGAAAGTGGGTTCTCTATTAAAATGATGTTTTTTTTTCTACTTTAGATACAAGGCCTGAAATTTGGAGGAAGAGAGCTAGTTGATTGGATTGAACCCAGTGGTCAACTGATACTTACTTTATCAATCCAAAGAGGACAAAAAGCAAAGTTGACCCCAGAGGAATTTGAAATCAGAATGAAAACCTGAAAGAAATGCAGCCAAGCTTTTTGTTCAGAGTGCTAATGACTCTGCTAACCCACTGCTCTCAATATTAAAGTAATATAAGTTTGAGCAGTAAATAACTATCATTCCAGTGTATTAAATGAATATTTAAAGCCATCATGGCATATTTTATTATTTGTCATCAATGTCATTACCGACAACATCATTTAATATCTGCTTTCTATGCTGGCATGGGTTGAACTATGCTGTTTTCTTTGAGTTTTGTGTTCAGGTTCCAATTTAACATACTGACTGATGTAAAACTGTATTCTTGAAGACACTGTTTTAGCCTTATTCATTCATTAACACTTTTTCTTCCAAAACTATTTAAATTTTCAAAACTATTTAAATTTCAGTGTTGTGCTATTAAGAAGTTTGCTTTGTAGCCATGTAGTTATGTATTTGATTCATAATGCACGGCACCTTGGGCAATTTCTACCATATTGTTGGACTGACTGATTCCTTATGACCAATGTGTGTTATTTCTTTACTACCCACAAGGGGCTATACACAGTGGGGACAAACAAGGACAGACAAACGGATTAAGCCGATTATATCAACCCCACTGCATAACTGGTACTTATTTAATCAACCCCGAAAGGATGAAAGGCAAAGTCAACCTCGGCGGAATTTGAACTCAGAATGTAGTGGCAGACGAAATACCGCTAAGCATTTCGCCCGGCATGCTAACGTTTTTGCCAGCTCGCCGCCTTATTACCGATGCATGTGAATGTGTGTGTGTGTGTGTATGTGTGCGTGCGTGCATACATTTTGCTAGCAATGTGCTGATGCACATTGTTAACAGACACAAAGAGACTGGTTATATTCAAATACAAAGTAATTTGACTAATAGTTCACAAATCTTGATCCACCTCTGGTTTTTGTCTCTGTCTGACTATGAAAGACACTTAATTCTACCTTCCCTCAATTCATATCTAGCTGATGCAAAATAACTGTAAGAAATATTGACTTTATAAAGTTACCTTATTCAAGAGGAACTTCATCTCTTTTCTCATTTACACATTGCATATTTGAATTCTCTTGATGTCCAGTCTTGCAGTTATTGCAAACAATAAATGTATCTTTATGTATAAGTGAGTGGGATAGTTCAAACATGATGCACTTTTGTACATAAGAGCATCATAATGGAAGCAAAATATAAAATATTTCTACAGTTCTAATGACAACAGCAGTATCCATTATTACAGAATTCTGTCTGTCTTTTTACTTTGTCCTGACAACAAAGAACCAAATCCAGTTAGAGAGAAGAGACAGTAGCAAATATGTTGAAATCACATAACAATGGTTAAATAAACAGTTAGTAATGGAGAAAGAATAATGATGGGGGGTAAGTGGTGCTGAGCGTGGGTGAGATTAAAGTTGACTGGTGACAAGACTAGCTGTTTGAAATATAAGATAGTGGTGGTTGTAATAATGGTTGTGGTGGTTGTGAAGGTGGTGGTGGTGATAATGGTGGTGGTGGTTGTGGTGATGGCTGTGATGGTGGTGGTTGTGGTAATAGTGGTAGTTGTGGTGATGGTGGTGATGAGCAGCATTTAACAGATGGACTTATTCTGTCTATGACAACAGTCCATTGTTTCTTAAAGGAATAGACGTTCTAATCATAATTGAATAATTACGTTATTGAATTAATCAGTTTATTCTCTTTTTTTTTTCTTTCAAATGACATAGCCATAAGAGAAACAGCAATGCCCCTGACCTTTTACAGGGCATCCAAGACTGATGGGAGGGAGGGGGGAGGGATGGAGGAAGGGAGGGAGGGAGAGAGAAAATTATCGTCAGACTTGAAACCTGACCTGAAAGCTTACAACAAATTGGACTTTACTAAAGACACCCAAGGGCCAGGTAGTGGTGTTAAACCAAGACATAGGCCTAACTCTTCTGATATCCTTCCACCTGAAACTGCTTCTGGTTCTATGACACAAATTTCCTTGTTTTAAAGTGATCTAAATTAAAATTTTCCATGAAAGTTTCATGTTAATTTATGTTTTAAACATCAGCTTAGTAACACTGTAACATGATTTTTGTACTTAGGTAGTAAATGTTATTTCCTACTTGTTTACCCTTAGAAAGTATGAAAATGGCTGATATTTACTTCAAACTTTGCTTTTAATACATTTATTCAAACCCCAAAGAATCCCTCTCAGCACTTGGCTATGATACTCTCCCACAACTCTGGCTCATGATCAGAGAGGCACATATTGTCAGCCACTAAGGGACATGCTCAAGTGGTTAAGGTCAAGCAACTAACAAGCAAATCTGTGGTATTGAGCAGATTATTTGCTATAACGATATTTCTGCTTCAACAACTCAGCACTGAATCTGTCTGAAATGTAATGGAAAATTAGGTCAGTTTCAAAACATTGATGTCCAGGTCACAAAAGCAAAGTTTGAAGGGAATAGTAGTCATTTCCTTTGATTTCAGGATAGAAGCAAATAGGAAATAACACTTACTGACCCAAGACAAAAAGAAATTTTATGACACAGTGTAATGATAAAGTTATTTTACTAAATTCTTTATTATTTTCAAAATTAATTAAAACAAAAGTATTGTGTTTCAGTAGAAAAATAATAACAAAAAGGTTAATTCATCACCCATTAATTAAGTAATACATTGGTGAAGGCAGCCTTTGTCAGCAGTCTTTTGACAACAATATAATGAACTGGGATTAAACTATGTGTAAACTATCAATGTCTGCTTTTAACTTCCTGTTGCCTTTATTGATCAGTTCCAGAGAAGCTTGATCAAACAAACTTATGATAAGAGGTGTTACGTTCAGACTTCAGCACTCGATTCTCTGTTTTATAATTTTTTAAAATTATTTTCAGACACAATGCCATCAAGATTTATATTATGCTAGATGTGAATTTTTTGCAAATAAGGTGTTTGTGATTTAGGAAAAACATGTAGAAGCTCATTGTTTGGTTTGTGTTTCAATTGTTATATGAACTTGAAGATGTTTAAGATGGTTGTGTGCATGTGCATGTGTGTGGGTGTGCACATGTGCATGTGCATGACAGTGTCTATTAATAAAGCTGCAAAGACATCACAAAAACTGTTACTTAGAGTTTCATGTTCCTGATGAATGGGAAAGTGAAACTCTGAGTAACAGCTTTTGTGATGTCTTTGCAGCTTTATTAATAAAACATATTACTCTACCTATTTTTCCCACCTTGTTTCACATTTATGTGCTTACTCTGGTACATATATATATATATATATATATATATATATATATATATATACTCTGCCAAATTAGATTGGAGCCTGGTGTTGCCATCCGGTTTCACCAGTCCTCAGTCAAATCGTCCAACCCATGCTAGCATGGAAAGTGGACGTTAAACGATGATGATGATATATATATACATATATACTTATGCACACACAGACACACACATGCACACACACACACACACACACGCACACACACACACACACGCACACACACACACACACACAAGTAAACACATAGATGCAAAAACGAGTTGCAAGAAATAGTACTTGAATACCAAAATAGAGTAGTATACAGTTGATTAAAGCTGAAAAAAATCTTCCCAAACTTTTACTTAAGAGTTTTATCAGACAGTGTCATCAACATTAGTCATATGACAACTATCTGACAAATGGTCTATTGAAACTCTGAGTGACAGCTTGTGAAGATTTTATTGGCCATAATAAATGGTATATATATGAGTCACTGTGTGGTAAGTCGCTTGCTTACGAACCACATAGTTCCGGGTTCAGTCCCACTGCGTGGCACCTTGGGCAAGTGTCTTCTACTATAGCCTTGGGCCGACCAAAGCCTTGTGAGTGGATTTGGTAGACGGAAACTGAAAGAAGCCCATCGTATATATGTGTGTGTGTGTGTGTGTGTGTGTGTGTGT
>NC_068982.1:44864773-44868929 GCF_001194135.2 Octopus bimaculoides | reverse complement strand
ATATATATATATATATATATATATATAATCACATCATCATCATCATCATCATTTAACGTTCTTTCCTCCATGCTAGCATGGGTTGGACAGTTTGACAAGATCTGAGCTGCAAGGTGATGTCAAGCTCCAATGTCAGCTGGAGGCCCTTCCTAATACCAACCACTCTACAAAGTGTGCTAGGTACTTTTTCTATGTCACCAGCACTAGTGAGGTTGCTTGCCAAGTAAGTAGCTTACAAGGCAAGACAAGAAAGAAATAGTGTGTATATGCATATGTGTTGCTGTCATTTCTCCTCTCCAAAATTCCCAATTGGCTTTGCATCTTTGAAGACTTATGGAGCAAGCTATCTCTTGCTTGAAAAGCAAATAAGGGTTAATGACCGAAAGGACATTGATCTTTAAAGGGTTTAGTCTATTATTTTGATCCTGGTATTTACTCCAGCTTGAAATTTTACTCAGACTCCTTTTTGTTGAACTGCTGAGATAAAGAGAATGCGGTATCTCAGCATAACATCACAGATTTTAAACTGATGTAAATATAAATGCAAATTATTTCTCTCTCTTTTTCTCTCTTTCTCACACACACACAAAACTGATGTATCATCATCATCATCATCAAAATTAGTATCATCATTTTATGTTCACTTTCCATGCTGGCATGGGTTGGACAAGCACAGTCTGAAATCAGTTCTTGTTTGGGGTTCCTGCCCTCCTAGGCCTGGCTGAGGGAACTTGCCTCACTCATCCATTTTCATTTGGCATGATTTCTACAACTGGGTGCCCTTTCTAACACAAACCACTTTAAAGAATGTACTGGGTGCATTTTTTTCTATGGCACCAGCACTGGAAAGGTTGTCCTCACCTTGACAAAACAAGACAAGACTAAATGGTCTTCTGAATAACATAATGCCTCTGCACCAGAAGCGAATCAAAGTGAAAATAGATTGTAATTATGTTCTTCGGAATATTTAATAATGTATCTTTGTAATTTTGTTCTTTGGAGTGTTTAATAATGTATTTTAAACTGGTTTGAATACTAAATTTTAATTCAAAATAAATAATCTTGATTGTGGTAATGTATTTTGGATATATGATACTTTAGAATATATAACAATGTATTTTAGAATTAATTAGCAGCAATTTAAATGGAAAAGTGCATTTCCTTTTCATGATTATTTTTCCATATCTCCTGACTTCTGTGTTATTTTATAACATTTCCTATACTTACATACAAATATATATGTGTGTGTGTGTGTGTGTGTGTGTCTGTATATATATATATATATATATATATATATGTATATATAAGGAACTTTTACATTCTACTTATTTCAGTCATAAAATTGCGACCATGCCGGGGCACTGCTTTGAAGGATTTTTAGTCGAGTTATTTGATCCCAGTATTTATTTCTTCTATTTTAAGCCTGGTACTTATTATATTGGTCTCTTTTGCTGAATCATCCAGTTATGGAGATGTAAACAAACCAACACTGGTTTCAATTTGCTTCAGTTATTGGATTTTGGTCATGCTGTGGTACTGACTTGTTATAGTTATAGTCAAATTAATGAATTCCAATACTTCTCCTTTAGTTTAAGCTTAGTACATATTCTATCAGGCTCTCATGCCAAACTGCTAAGTTACAAGGAGATAAACAAACCAACACCAGTTCTCAAGTGCTGATGAGAGACAAACACATGGACACATATGTGCACACACGCACACACACATACACAATTGG
Organism: Octopus bimaculoides; assembly: GCF_001194135.2. Lineage (NCBI taxonomy): Eukaryota > Metazoa > Mollusca > Cephalopoda > Octopoda > Octopodidae > Octopus > Octopus bimaculoides. The sequence continues at coordinate 44,867,191 of NC_068982.1, read as the reverse complement.
CTCTTTTCAGTTACTGTCTACCAAATCCCCTTTCAAGGCTTTGGTTGGCCTGGGGTTATAGTAGAAGGTACTTGCCAAAGGTGCCATGCAATATAATTGAACCCAGAACCATATGGCTCAGAAGCAAACTATCACACAGCCACACCTGTCATCATCATTATCATCCTGATCATCATTATCATCCTGATATCATGATTATCATCCTGATATCATGATTATCATCGTCATTATCATTTAACCTCTACTTTCGAAGCTGGTATGGGTTGGGTGGTTTGACAGGATATAAGGAGCTGCCAGGCCAAACTCCAAGTTCAGCTTTGACATGGTTTCTATAGCTAGATGCCCTTCCTAATGCCAACCACTCTACAAAGTGTACTGGGTCCTTTTTTCGTGTCGCTATTACTAGCAAGGTTGCCAAGTAACTCTCATCCCTTCACGAGGCTAACATAACATCTAACTGAATTCCACACAAACACACACACACACACACACACACACACACACGCACACACACATACACATACATGCACACACACACATGCACACACACACACACATACACACATGTATATCTTCAGACATACGTATAGAATGAAAGATAGATAAATAAAGAGAAACATATGAGAGTACAAACAAGAGATGTAAAAAGAATATGAGATACTACAAACAGAGTGATTTATACTTTAATATATATTTTATATATGGTTTCTTTAGACCCAATCCATAAAGAAATGATATATGTCATTTGCCATTTATTTGTTTAATACGTGTTTTTTTCTTTTATGCTGGCATGATTTGGATAGGTTTGAGACGGAATATTTTATGGCCTGACTCTTTCCCTGTTGCTAACTCTCACCTGTTTTCATTTTTAAGTGTGGGATATTATATTCCATATGTCTTTGAAAGCATAGAGCTACTGGTCATAATGTCAACAAGGAATGTCAACATCGGCATAATAATACTTACATGGTGACTAACAAATACCAAAATTCACAATCATTTGCATACACACATGCATACACGCATGCACACATACTACATGTAAATATGTATTGTATGTACAAGCTTAATATAATTTCTGTTCACCAAATAGAAGACATCCATTTTGCTGTACAATGGGAATGTACCTAAAACCATGTGACTAATCACATTCTTGCTTGTACCTATAATATAACACACACACACACACACACACACACACATGATACTCTCTATCTGAAGAATCTCTAATAGGCGATATTTTACATGTTTCTCCTACATGAACAATTTTGTAATGCCTATTAGCAAACAAAATACATATAATGGTGAATAAACTATGCCATGTGTATGCTTGAACAATTGTGAAGATCTTTTCACATGAAACCATTGGTTGCTTGTTGACCTACAAATAAAGTACATCTAAATATATATGGGTACCTCACTTAATCAATCAATCAATCTCCTCCTCACATCACCCTTCCCTACTGCAGCTCTCCACCCCTATACATTCTTACAACTCCCCCACCCACTCTTAGTTTTTCTGTCCCCACCTACTTCTACTCACTTTGTATCATGAGGTACCACTTGGACACCTTATCACCATTATTTCTTTGGATAAACCACCATGCCATTTTATTCTCATTCTCTCTCCTATATGTGAATAACCATATGGCTCCTCTTCAACATAAATCTGCTCCATCCCATCCCTTCTCTGTTACCTTAACCCCTATTCTTGGCTTTTATAGATTTATGAGCTACTGTTGCAACCTTAATTGTGCTGATGTCATGTACAAAGCACCCAGTACACTCTGCCAAGTGGTTGATGTTTGGAGGTGTGGCCAGCTGTGGAGATCATGCCAAAACAGACACTGGAGTACCGCACAGTTTTTGACTCATGAATCCTTGACAGTATGGAACATGGATGTTTGATGATGATGATGATGATGATGATGATGATGATGATGATGATGATGATGATGATGGTGATGATAATGATACAATGTAAACAAAATTAAGAAAACAAATTATGAAATAGTAAAACAAAAAGAAACTCCACTGTACCAATATGACAAGCATTCCAATGTATAAATTTGGAAGTATTGTCCAATCCTTTTCCTGCTGGCATGAAGAGGAGAGTAAAGCAAAACAGATGTGAAATGTGGTGGTGGTGGTGATGAGTCAAAAGTAAGTAAAAAAATGAAACAATGAAGTACAGGAAAAAACTACACCAATACATTCTGCACCACTTAAGTGTCTCATTGATAATATTATCGGGCTCCATAGTGAAAGAATTGGGTAAATTTCCCATCTACTTGGCACACACACACACACACACACACACACAAACAAATAATTCTCATTTAAGTTTATTTTACTTCTATATATTTGTTTATTTTACTCTCATATTTTTCAAAATTTTTTTTTTAGTTTTTTCTTTTG
>NC_068982.1:44847273-44862273 GCF_001194135.2 Octopus bimaculoides | reverse complement strand
TAAAGGAGCAGTGAAAAGGTAGAGGGAATAGTAGTCGAAATAAACCAATGATTGTGGTGTTGGTTGTTGCGGTAGTGGTGGTGGAGGTGATTACGATGAGGAACCTAGTCATCCGTTATCCACATCAGTCATCACTGTGGTAATGAAGGATGGAGGATAGAAGGGGGGGGGAGCAAGCAACAGTCGTAGAATATGTCAGCATTGTTTGTACTATTTAGTAGTAGCAGCAGTAGTAGTAATGGAATTTTATGTAGGTGATAACGGTGATGAAAGGAATAAAGATAAAGTGATAGTCATAAATGAGTGATGAGCCATATTCATGTTGATTTTTAGGCCCTGGGAAAACTGGATGCATGGATGCATGTGAGCGTTTCTGTGTGTCTTAAGGGCATCGGGCAGAGTAGAGAAATGACAACATCTGGAAAATGGATCTGGGTTATAGGATCACTTAGCATTGCAGATGGTTATAATATACAATGATACAAATACAGACATACACATATTTACACTCCATCCCATTCACACATTCACACATACATTCATAGCATAGAAAGTAGATATCTCTTTCCTACACACATACACACACACATGCACGTGAGCACATAGGTTAAAAACAAAGCGGAGAAAATAACAGTCAAATACTAAGGGAAGAGTAAAATATAATGTTTTCCTAAACCTATAAACTTCACAAATTGTTACTCAGAGTTTCACATAACTTGTGTATGGTGACCAGTAAGATATTAAACAATTATATATATTTATTTTTATTAATATTTAGCAGAAATAGTTTGATAAGTACCAACACATGAAACTCTCAGCATTTGAATCACTCTGTTGCTTCTGTTAATTATTCATAAAAATAAAATATACTCATATTTTGAGATCTACTTTTCCTGATTGCACCACCATACCTACACACACACACACACACATACACGCATGCATGCATGCATACATACATACGTACGCACATACATACATACATACACACATATATAATACATATATTTTGTTTCTGTATTTGGTTTGCAAGATTCTAAACTAAGATTCTAAAACAGTCTTGGTTTAGAGAAAGGGTCTGTGTGCTTGGCCTTTTCAGGTCATTCAAAGCTTGTGAGGTTGATGTGGTTAATGTTACTCTTGAACAGTTGCAGTTTAAAATCTTATAATGTTTTTGTTCTTCTTTGTTAAAGTAAGCATATAATTAGATCCATACAATCTAATTTATTTTAACATACTCTTCCTTTACAAATCTGAAACTTCATGCCAATTCAAGAAATGATAAAACATAGCTTGTTTTGTTGTGTCTGGGGATAGTCATTCTCCAACACACGAACTCACATAAAGAATCTTGCAAACCAAATCCAAAAACGAAATAGCTTGTTTTATTAATCATAATTGGTAAAAAGCACTACTGATGGTGCCATGTAAAAAGCACTGGTGATGGTACCATGTCAAAAAACCATCCAGTACACTCTGTAAAGTGGTTGGCATTAGGAAAGGCACCCAACTGTAGAAACCAAGCCCAAAACAGATTATGGAACCTGGTGTAGCCCCTGGCCTTGCCAACTCCTGTCAAGCCATCTGGAAAACGAATGTTAAATGATGATAATGGTGTTTTTTGGTAAAACTAAGTACCCACTACACTGAACTTTAGGTAAAAATAGATTTTGAGTAAATTGAATTTTAAATAAAAGTCAGTTTCCAGCAAGCTGAACTTTGGGTAAAAAATCAAAAAGGAGTTACTACATAACTGAATTTTAGGTTAAAATGAGTTTTCTGTAAACTTGGTTTAAATAAAAATTAGTGAATTGTAAGTTGAGGTTTTGGTAAAAATGAGTTTCCATTGCAGTCCAGAAGTCAGTTTTGATTCCCAATTGAAACTATTTATGTTGTGTCTGCTTTCTATGGGTTGGACAATCTCACCAGAGATGGCGAGCCAGAGAGCTGCATCAGGTTTCAGTCTGATTTGGCTGGGTTTCTATGGCTGGGTTTCTATGGCTGGGTTTCTATGGCTGGGTTTCTATGGCTGGATGCCCTTTGTAATTCCAACACACACACACACTCTCTCTCTCTCTCTCACACACACACACACACACATAATCACACACACACACATAATCACACACACACACACATAATCACACACACACACATAATCACACACACACACATAATCACACACACACACATAATCACACACACACACATAATCACACACACACACATAATCACACACACACACATGTATATACTGATTGAAGACTAGTACACCCACAAGTGAAATTCAGAGTAGCAAGTGACTGACTTAATCAAAATAAAGCATGTTATTAATCTCTATGTTATTGAGAACTCATTTTTACTGCCGGCCAACACTAAATACACACACACACACATTTGTGACAAAGGTAGTATTTATACCAAGAGGTAATATTTATCTCCATGGATGTTCTGTCAGAACAAACTATCCGGCAGTTGACACCATGAGAGAAACTCTCATAATGGCTCATATAATAAAAATAATAAAAAAATATATATAATAAAAATAATAAAAATAGATGACAAAGGAATAAATGATTATCTTATGAATTTCATTAGCTGTAAGCTAATGAAGTTCATAAGATAATTGTTTATTCCTTTTTCATCTATTTCTATTATTACTGCTTGGTATTTGACTAACACCTTGTTCAGAAGCATATGCATATTGTGTTCTACAGCAGGTTACTAGTCTCACAATGCCTAAGTGAATCTATCTATCTATCTATCTATCTATCTATCTATCTATCTATCTATCTATCTATCTATCTATCTATCTATCTATCTATCTATTTATCTATCTATTTATCTATCTATAATAATAATAATAATAATGATAATAATAATAATAATAATAATAATAATAATAATAATAATAATAATAATAATAATAATAATAATAATAATAATGATAATAATAAGGATTCTGATAGAATCAGGTACTTAAAAGAATATGCACCAGATAGGGTTGGATAAATCTGTGATCCCCACCTGGAGTCGATTAAATATCCAGTAGGATATTCAGGTTGTGCACACAAAGAAAACTACCCCTATGGGTATTAAGCACCTAGGGACTGGTTCAAAGTATACGTTGTATTGATCATACATTGTTTGGTATACTCCAGGGTATCCAATGTGTTGTGAAAACCCATGGTGTATTATAAACAAATGAATAATAACAGATGATGGATAAATGTCGGCTGACGATGGAGTAATGTCAGCTGATATTTATACATTATCTGTTATTATTCATTTGTTTATATATATATGATGATTTTTTCATCTTTCCTGACATTTGTATGTCACTGGCTTTAAGTGACAAAAGCTTTTGCCAGTCTCATTTGCCCTAATAGGTTCCAGTGACAAGCATTGTCAGATGATTGGTACTATTTTGGATGCAAGTTTCATGTCAGGATATCTTTCTCCTAGAAGAGATGCCTTCCCCATGGCTTTGTTAAAAATAATGAAAGCCTCTTCTATCCCTGGGGAATCTATTTAATCCAAAGATGGGAACCTATTAGTTACTACCATTCTGGGTCAGGGCAGACTTGGGAGTAATGGTAATCAAGGGGTAATTCTATGCTCCCCACAACTCCAGAACTCCCAAACTGGAGATTTACCACTGGACGCAGTTTAATGCACCCAGGACATATACATACGCACACACACACATGTATGTATGTATATATGTAAACACACACACGCACATATATGAAATCAAGAGTGACTCTTGATACTTAAACCAATGCATGCTACGTTAAAAATCCATAAAACTGAAGTAGCATGCATACAGTATGAAACCTCTTTCTAACTGTGACTAAAAAAATAAAAGATTTATATTAAAATTTGATTTATAACTTTGTTATTTGCATTTATTTAATTTATTTATACATCTTAGGCATGCATCACATGCCTTGCATTTATGCAGAAGCACCACCAATTACACACACACACACACACACACACACACATTCTGAAATGCATATCTATATCAAGATATATGTGCATCTATATCTATATCTATGCATGTATGTAACTACCTCTTTATCTTTCTCTCTCTTTCTCTCCATATATAAATGTTTGTATTTATATATATATATATATTATATGTATATTTAAATATTGTCATCCTGTTATCAATTTATTTAATTATTCTTTTTCTTTTATATCATCTCCTTTAGTACTATTTATGAATGGCTGGCTTTTGGCAATGCTATCTTAACAGAGATCTCAAAAAAAGATATAACATTAAATCGATACAAAAGCAGGAAAGATCCAATATATTTGAAGCGTTCACCCATTTGCATAAAGATTTGTTACTGTTAGATGGTGATGTAAGCTATGGACCAGGCTATTTGCAACCAAATATTACATGAGCTATGTCCTTGGAATATGAACGCTGCATCCGAATTTTGCACATTGAAAAATACGGGGTCTCATCAAAATGTAATGGAGCTGAAGTATGCAGCATGAAACCACTTGACATAGATTGACTTTGAACTCTGTTGCGCATCCTCACTAAGTTATAACATTCTCACTCACTTTCTATTGTTTATAGCAGTGCTTGGAAGTAAAGTGTGTAGAGTGCGGTTTTTTCAAAAAGAAGATTGGGTTTCATCTGCACAGAATCTCCTTGATTGTGTTGAGAAAGATAAATCTTTTTGAAAATGAACATAACAGGTGATGGAACAAGATTTCAAGATGTTGAGGAAATCCAGGAGAATGCAATGAGGCAGCTGTTTGCTATCCTCAAAAAGGAGTTCCAGGAATGCTTCCATGAATGGAAACAATGCTGGATAAAATGTGTGGCTTTTTTTTTTCAGAAGGGTACCACTTCGAAGAAGATTAAATGTTGAATTGATATATGTGTTGAAGTTTTCTGTTTATAGCACAATTCCTGATGCATTTTTGATCAGACTTTGTATATAAATGTCATAGTTTTCCATTTAGCTTTGCTTAATAATCTTAAAATCCGTGCTTATATAAGAAATATATTAATTGGATTATGATAGTAAACACCAAAGATCAGCTGTAAAGTAAGGGTTTTCTTCTGTTGCTAATGACTTTGAAAATGTGTTAAGCATTTATTTATGCTTACTATATAAATCTTAGTCTTTGGACCTCCTCCTTCTCCTGATCATGATCATCATCATGATCATCATTATAATCATCATCAAATTCATCATCATCACTTTAATGTCTGCTTTAATGTGCTCACAAGGGTTGAGTGGAATTCATAGAGGCAGATTTTCTACAAGATGCCTTCCCTGTTGCCATCTCTCACTTGTTTCCAAGCAAAGCAATATTTTACCATGAAAGACAAAAGACAAAGGACAATGATTGTATGATGGTGATGCTCATTTATGACTGCCATGCAATGCCAAGACAAAGAGACACAACACACACACACACACACACACACACACACACACACACAGATGATGGACTTCTTTCAAAGCCTTGAGAGTGGATTTGGTAGATGGAAACTGAAAGAAGCCCGTCGTATATATGTGTGTCTGTGTTTGTCCCCCAACATCGCTTGACAACCGATGATGGTGTGTTTACATCTCCGTAACTTAGTGGTTCGGCAAAATAGACCAATAGACTAAGTACTAGGCTTGCAAAGAATAAGTCCTGGGGTCGATTTCTTCGACTAAAGGTGGTGCTCCAGCATGGCCACAGTCAATTGACTGAAACAAGTAAAAGAGTAAAAGAGTAAGTGTTGTCGTCTGATGAAGAGGACATTGACAATGATGATTATGGCAATAATGCTGATTCTGAGAGTGAATCTGACAATGATTTAGACCTGGAAAGTGTGCATGGTGCAGTGCCTATCGGTTGTCAGAATAGGGAGCGTGTTTATGTTTGTGGTGGGAACGGCAGGTGCACTCCACATCGTGGCCGGCAAGGTGGTAGGCCCAATGTTCTGCTCAGAATAAGAGCCAATACTCTTTCAGGATGGCAGAGAGACACTACAGGTTTTGTAGAGCATCAATTTATGCCAAATAATCCATCAGATGACTTGACTTCAAAAGTGTTGCTGTCAATACAAGTGGCCTAGGCACCTGATGGTAAAGTTTTTTATGTGGGCCGCCTACAACGCATACATGTTGATGGGCTACTTTAAATTGCATCACCCCACTGGAAAGAGAGTGTACACATTTCACTTCTTTCTAGATAAACTCTGCCATGAACTTATTGGCAATGTTAGAAACAAGAACACTGACTTTGGCAGATGATGCTCAGCTGAGCAGGATGATGAAAAGAGGCTGTTATGTAACGCACACCATGACGTAGAAAGGACAGAAACAGTATCCCGCAATTATTTGTTGCAGGGTGTGCAGGGAAAAATACCTGAGGTCAAAACAGATGAACTTCCAGGCTGAGGACAAAGACTTACCCAAATGCTGTAAGACTGTTTACAGATGCAAATATTGTGAGGAGTTCCTCTGCATTGGAAAATCAGACAGTAACTGCTGGTTCGACTGACACTACAAGCGCCAGTGTTTGCAATTAAAAAAAACAAAAACCCTCGTGGTAAGGACAATGTTTCCCTCTATTTGGCATTTTATTTCAATATGAGAGACAAAACACATTTTAGCAATACTGAAAAAATATTTGGTGAAAAATCATTTTTTTGGCTCTTTTACCCAGGGAACCTGGGCTGAGGGTGCTGAAGACAATAGATATTTGGGATTCACAGGGTTAAGCATGTGGTTGCAATTTCTGGAGCATGTGATTTGTTGTGTTCTTGAGCAAAACACTTCATTTCATATTGTTCTAGTCTATTCAGATGGCAAAATTGAGTAATTCTGTGACAGATCAGCATCCCATCCAGGAGGAATATAAACACAACAGAACTAGGAAACTAGCTTTACTGAGCCTGTGGCTTGGAAAGGACCCCTGCTCCTTTTTTTTGCTTTTTTATATATCATATCTTACATATATAAAAAAAATCCCCAGGTTATCATACTATGCCATTTCTATTTCTGGCAATGCTTACAAATCATGATCTAAAAGCCATTAGAGGCTCAGTGGCACACAAAAACATTGCAATGACCCACCTGTTCCAAACCCCTAAAGTAGTTTTCTGTAAACTGAGTAAGCAATCTGGTTTCTATTCATAGAAGAACTCTTTCTTTTAGCTTTCACCAAGGTCATTGTTTATGTATGAACAGCACAATATTTAGTTACTCCTTTACAAATGTGTAAGAAACATTTAGTTGAAATCTGGAGGAAGATCAATACATAGTTGGTTCATAATCTGTATGAGATAGACTGAATTTGTGCATGGCAGTGAATTTACTGGTGTTAATAGGTTGTATACAGCTCTTTAAATATTTAATATTATCTGGGTAATTTTGCTCTTTAACTATATATATGTATGTATGTATGGATGTATATATATATGTGTGTGTGTGTATATACAATATATATATATATATATATATATATATATATATATATATACACATACATATGATAGAGATATATGCATCTGTATGTTAGATATGGACCTGCAACTGTGCACATATGCACTATAGGCATATGCATACTTAGTGCAGTATGTGCGTACCTGAATGGCTCAATGGTGTGGATGCCTATATTGTTTTATTTTATTGTATTTATTTGTGTATTTTTTTTTACTTATACGAGGTTTATATATGCTTCAGCTAGGCTATCTGAACTGGAATAGTTACAATGAATGCAGCTACTTGCTGTTGGTATAATAGTGCAAGTGAAATGACAATTGGATCCTACTGTTAGCTACAGAAGAGCAACACATATTCACAAACACACACATATATACAGAAATAAGATATACATATACACACACAAACACCGATGCACATGCACAAGCATACATGTGCAAGCACTTATATTTTTTCCTTGACTTACTCTCTCTCGCTCTCACTTTTTCTTTTTCTCTTTCTTTCTCCCCAACATACAAAACAAATGAAACAAAGCAGCTTAAAAGCCTTGTAAATGTTTTATCAAGGAATTCATGCAACTAATAAGAAATATTCTATGAAATACATTAGATAATAGACATCTAATAAAAAAAAAGAAGCAAATTAGGAGAAAATCTAAAATAGGTAAATAAAAAGAAATCCAGATAAAATTCAAAAGAAAACTTAATACAGCAATGAATTAAAAACAATATATAGAACGTAACACATACAAACACACATGCACATGCGCACACACAGCATGCATAAAAATTGGAGGAGATTAAATACAATGAGTAATTCTGTATAGGTACACAATAATAATAATAATAATAATAATAATAATAATAATTATAATAATAATAATAATAATAATAATGGTTTTCAATTTTGGTACAAGCTCTGCAATTTTGGGAGATGGGGCAAGTTAATTACATCAACCCCAGTGTTAAACTGGTACTTATTTTATCGACTCCAAAAGAATGGAAAGCAAAGTTGACCTTGGCAGAATTTGAACCTAGAGCATAAAGATGGATGAAATGCTGTTAAGCTTTTTGACTGGTATGCTAATGATTCTGCTAGCTCATAATAATAATAATAATAATAATAATAATAATAATAATAATAATAATAATAATAGTAATGATAATCCTTTCTACTATTGGCAAAAGGTCTGAAATTTTGGGGGAGAGGGCTAGTTGATTACCTTACCCCCAGTGTTCAACAGGTACTTTGGTACTTATTTCAGGATGAAAGGCAAAGTTGACCTTGGCGGAATTAGAACACAGCATAGAAAGACATGAAAAGCCATTAAAGCATTTTGTCCAGTATGCTAGCAATTCTGCTAGCTACATTAATAATAATAATAATAATAATAATAATAATAATAATAGAAAATACAATCCCTTAAAATTTGAAATAGGAAGAATTTGCAGCATGTGAATAGCAAAAGCCATGCCTATAATAATTGGTGCATTGGGAACAGTAAGCCAAGATATAGACAAATGGCTGAAGAAGATTGAAATAGAATGCCCGGTAGAGCTCCTACAAAAAGTTTGTCTCTTAGGGACAACAAGGATTATCAGGAGGGTTCTAAGCACTTGAAAGACTGCTGAAAACTTGTGGATACCTAAGGTTACAGGTAGTAACCCACTATCCACATAATTCCTACCAGGAATAAGACTGAACCTGAGCCAAACCAAAATAATAATGATTTCAAATTTTGGTACAAGGCCAGAAATTTTGCGGGAGGGGATAAGTTGATTACATTCACTCCAGTACTCAACTAGTACTTATTTTATCGACCCTGTAAGGATGAAAAGCAAAGTCAACTTTGGAAGAATCTGAACTCAGTACATAAAGATGGACAAAATACTGCTATGGATTTTATCTGGCATGATAACAAATCTACCAGCTCGCTACCTTAATAATAAAAAAAAAAAAAAAAAATAATAATAATAATGCTTTGTCTAGATTATATCAGCAATATGTTATGCATCACATGTGTATGACTTATTGTTTGCTCTAGAATCTGATCTATCTACAATTTCTCAAATTTTTATCTACATTTACTGAAGATATCTTTCATCACAAATCTAATGCACCTTTCTGTTCACCACATATAGTACATTCCGAAACCTTTGGAGTTGTCTTCACTGCATGCATGCTCATATAACAAACCATACACTCACTGTCTATGTTGTACCATCATACACCACTGCATAAACATAACTTCATGTAATCAGCTTTGTCTATACAGAGAGAAGCCATTTGTTGCCAAAAGTTTTTTTTAAATATTTGCTTTTATCTGTTTCTTTAAAAATATTTCATATCAACAATAGCACCATTGATTACAGGTTTTCAATAAACCAATCACTGTTTCAATGCATTTCTGAAGATGAGAGTGACAAGTCATTGTCTGTTCATTGTCTGCATATCTTTTGTAGAATTAATACCATGCAGTGTATTTATATTTGAAAGCACCAATTTTTCGGTTTATTTACTGATGCCTACACATTAGAAAAAGATATACTTTATAATTTCACTTAGGCATGGCAATACTAATAACCAGTTTTTAGAATTCAATACAGTTATGCTTCAGAGTAAAGCATCAGGTAAGTACAGAGTATTATATTAATTAATGAATGGCTAAAAAAAATAGGAGTTATGTAATGACTTTCATTAGCTTACAACAGTTTCTGCTATATGAAACAGAGCACTCAAAGGTGAGTGCAATGTATGACATGGCTGCAATTCAGTTTTGAGCAATTCTATAGCTTGATTGTGTTTCTAACCATGAGCAGCACTGATGTGGAAATCATGGACACTTCCTGCAGGTGTTCAGAGAGCTTACATATGCTGACATATGTCTTCATTCCGACATGACATTTTTCAATGAGCATTCTGTCGTTCTTGTCTGGAGGAGTATTTTTCATCATGGACTAGTGAATTTTGGAAGAGGAGCTTTGCAAGTCTACCAGATAGATGGAAGAGTATTGTAGAAAATGAAGGAGAGTATATTTAAGATTAAAAAAGAACTTTGTTTATCTCAGTTTTGAAGAATAAAAGAAGTATAAATTGCATTATTTATGGGATGACCCAGTATGTGTATGCACAACTTTTTTTCAATATTCTGTAAAACAACATTTAAGCAAATTCTTATCCGGGGCACCAAATGAACCCATATTGCTGCAGGAAATATAAAGAAGAGCAGCTCTGACCAATTCACTACCTTACCGGAAACAGCTTTGGACAGAGAGAGCCAAGAACTGAAATAAAAACCAATTATGAAATAAAGACCTGTTGTACTAAAGACAATCCTCAACATGGACACAACTTCTGGCTGAAACCAGTAAAAGTAGAAACAAAGGTAAATGTATTAACTGAGTGTATTGTTCTCTTTATATTGATTATTTTTTATTAATTTTCTTTAGCTTTTATTAACTGCTTGTAATTAACTAACAGCATTATTACTTCATTTTATTGTTACAAGTTTGTGTATATTACAAAAGAAAATTTTCTCTTTGCATTGTATTATGCCAATAACCTTTGTAAGCTTAGCATACATTTAATAATGACAAAAATATATTCATTCCACATATGTAATTGATGGCAAAGCACTCATGAGTACATACATGTGTATATTTGGCAAGGAAAATTTCTCTTGAAGATATATCTCATTAACATTCAGAACATCTATCAGGAATAATTAGATAAGAAGTCACACTGATTTATTGGAACTAGAGGCAAGACTGCTATAAGAGATAGCAAAGAAAAAAAAAAAAAAGAAAAAGAAAAAAGAAAGAAGAAAGAAGAAAGAAGAAAGAAGAAAGGGAAAAGGTGAAAATCGGGTTGTCATAAATTATATTCCCAAAATTTTCTCAATTGTCCTTCTTTGCCTGAATTTGAATTTGGCTAGATGCTAAATATTCCATTCACAGTTGAGCATTACAGAATTCTTCAGTTGTTGCTATAGTTATTCCATATGTTTTTTTTTTTTGTGTGTACAATATATATTAAGGGTCTAAATAAGAAGGTGGTACATTTTTATTTTTCTATGGCTATAACATAAGCAAGCTGAATGGTCTCAAATGACTGTAGTGGTATTTATATAGAGATTACTGCAGCATTCATCACATGATATGAAAAAATATTTTCCAGAGACTTGTTTTTAATTAGTTTTACATCTATTCTTTGAAAGAAGTAGAACTAAGGAATGTTGAGTAATTTTACATTTGAATACCTCAAGTGTTGTTGTTGTTGTTGTTGTTGTTCTTCTTCTTCTTAAAAACTTCTGGTCATCTCTGTACAGGCAGACTTCTGGCATCAAAATAACTGTTTAAATATTTCAGTATCAACTATGTATTTAGAATCACAACTGGCCTTACTAGTGAAAGGGTTAAAGGCTTGTATCTAATCATTAACACCACACTGTTTCTCTGTTAAAGCACTTCCTTCTCAATGATACAGTTCATCTTTAATAGGTTATTGTTTAGATCTGGGTCAGTTCTGATTAAGCAGACCTACCATTAAAGGCATTCTAGTTATAAACATTACCACTTTTTGCATTCCAATTCGTCATTTTATTTTAAAGATGACAGAGTGTGAACTGAATGAGATTTGACTACTATTTCTTATTAGATGAGTGACTACATAGAGCAGTCATGGGCAGTTTATGGCTTATGGGACTTATCAAATGGTATGCCTAACAAAAAAATTACTTTAACTCTTTAGCATTTAAACCAGCCACATCTGGCCAAAATATTCTGACTGTTTCATGTTTAAACCAGCCACGGCCAGCCTCTCACACCTACTGTACAATATCATTGTACAAATATACAATCACATCAATGAAATCTCAAAGCTACAAGATAATGCATGATTAATTCAAAACAATGGGAAAATAAATAGGGATTACATTTGACAGAGTAATCTTGAATACTAAGGGGTTAAATTGCTTTTACTAGTGCAACTTGTTTGATGATGAATCATGTCTCATGTAGCCTGCTTTTGACAAAGGTTGTCCAAGCCTGATATAAAAGTTCCTCCACTGGTTTGAGCTGTTAGTAAGTATCACAGGGAGGTACATTTCATTACTTGTTAACAATAGGTGCACTATGTCATTGATTGTTTTGTGACCTTAAGCCATTCAACTGAAATTATTCCCAGACCATTTTAATATATTGGAATGAGAAGCAAATTGGCTGGTTTCTTTGTTACTTAAAAAATCATTAATATTTATTAGTTGAACAATCTATAAATATGAATGAGATTAGTAATTATTTTAGAAGGAAAGTTTTTAGCAAAATAATATTTGCAGAAAAATGTTTTCCAGTTTGAGTACTGCAGAAGACTTCTTTGTGTGGATGTAAAAAATGAAATAGCTAAATAAGCACAGAAGTTATTGTAGATTCTCAAGTCAAATCCACAGCTTATATTCTATAGTGCATCCTCCTCCTCCTCCCCCTCCTTCTCCTCCTCACCACTGCCACGACTGCCACCACTACCAACATTTAATATGTTTTCATACTGGCATGTGTTGGACAGTTTGACAGGAGCCAGTAAGTCAGGGGACATCGCCAAGCCCCAATATCTTCTTCGGCATAGTCTCTGCATCTGGATACCCATCATAAAACCAACAACTTTACAGAGTATCTCTACTTTTTTCAGGTCACTTCAGCTAGCTTTCAGAACTGGAACTAAATCTTCTACAAGTGTTACTTGAAGTAAACTGGGTACCCTTTTCAAAAATAGATTCTCTCACATTTGTTTAATACCAAGAAACTGTAGCTAAACACCAGTCTTTATAAGATTTGGACCCTAGGTCACATTCACATTTGTTTACAATGTTTGCCTTTCTGATTAAATGATTATTGGTTTTTGAATCATTCTTGTCATCAGTCTTGCATTGTGCTTCAAGTGAAAAATTCTTAGTAAAGATGTAAAATATCTAGCTGTAAAAAAATGCTCATTTTTCTGGAGGCATTGTTCCTTGTGATAATTAACAGATGTGAAGGTACATGGCTTAGTGGTTAGAGTATTTGATGCATGATCACAAGGTCATGAATTTGGTTTTCAGCGGTGCATTGTGTCCTTGAGCAAGTCACTTTGTTTCACGTTGCTGCAGTCCACTCAGCTGGCAAAAGTGAGTAGAACCTATACATCAAAGGGCCAGCCTTATGACATTCTGTGTCACGCTGAATCTCCCTAAGAACTACATGAAGGGAATGTGTGTCTGTCTGTGGAGTGATCAGCTGCTTGCACATTCATTTGAAGAGCAGGTTGTTTCATTGATTCGATTAACTGGAACCCTCATCATCATAACTGTCAGAGTGCCTGTCAGTCAATTAACAGGTACGTGACCTGATGAGGGTTTCCTTAGGCTGTACTGCTAACCTTTAATTCTTCCAAGGATCCACCAGGAAAAGAAGGACCACCACCATCACTACCACCACTACTACCACACCACTGCTGCCACCACCACCACCACCACCACCACCACCACCACCACCACCACCACCACCACCACCACTGCCACCACTACCACCATCACCACTGCCACTGCCACCACCACCACCTTATTATTTGAATTCAAGTCATGCTTAAAAATTAGTGCTCCAGCCATTCTTCTCAGAACTTCAGCTTTGAAATCTATCAATCAATCAATTAACCAATCAATAGTCACTTTGAAAATATTAATGTGGTTCATTGTAAACAACTTGTTGCAACATTCTTTTCAATTTCTGCCCACCATTTCTAGCTATTATTTCATTTATTTCATTGATGTGGAGCCAACATCACTTTATATTACCAGTCTCCACTGAATTCTCAGGACATCGACATGAGAATCTGGAATGACGACCTAATGATTATTAATTGACCGTTGTAGCTGAAAATTAACACTTGGCTTCAATGTTGATTTGTTTAATAATCAATGACAAGCATTGATTATGTTAACCTGCATGCAATACACATTTTAACAATAGCATTTTAACGTATACAAGGACAATAACTTCGGCAACAATTACTACAGCAATTATTAACTCCTGGTATTTTAGTTTTAGACACACAACTTTTGAGTCAATGAATCATAAGAACTAGTTTTTCTTCCTGTAGAGACAATGTTGTCGAATACGTTTTTGTGTTATATCTAGCTCAATGAATATAATAATGTGCTTTAAAAGCTGAAGCTAAGACCATTTCTTTCTATGCATGTGTGTGTTTGTGTGTGTGAGTGTGCGCATGTGTAAGTAGGTAGGAATTCATTTATATCTGTTTCGTACAGTTCCAGAACATTTGGTGGACTGTCATCTTCAGTAATACTGTAATAAAGGAATATGTGACAGTAGCATGTCTTCCTTGCTCTTTTGCAGCATCTCATTTTCCTGGCCGTCATCAACAACAACAACAACAACAACAACAACAACAACAACAACAACAACAACATCATCATCATCATCATCATCATCATCATCATCATCGTTATTGGCATCATTGATGTTGTCACCACTACTGC
>NC_068982.1:44846358-44847263 GCF_001194135.2 Octopus bimaculoides | reverse complement strand
CCTCATCCTTATCATCGTTATTGTCATCATTGATGTTGTCACCACTACTGCTACTGCCCCTACTGCCACAACCACAGCTGCTGCAGCAACTCTCACCACCACCACCACCACCACCACCACCATCACTACCACCTTCATCTTCATCATTGTCCTCAAAGTCATTGTTGTCGCCGTTGGCGGTGGCATTGTCATCATCATCATCATTTTATACCAGCTTATCCATGTTAGAATAAGCAAAGCAGGTTTTTACTGACATTGTCAATTCTTCGGTGAAATCGACCTTCACCACATCTTCCCATGTCTTCTTTAGTTTTCTGCTTCGATTGCTCAGAACTTTCTCATCTAGTTGTCACTGTGTATACACATCACAATCACATGTCTAGACCAATGGCATTGTCTTCCTCTCTTGCACACTGTATCTGATGTCACTTATACTTAGTTTCTCATTCAGCTCAGTTTTGCTGCATTGTTCATGCACACAGATATTACATATCCAGCAGACCATGCTTGCAACATTTTAAAATAATTGCTTCAGATTTGGGCACAGGTGGTACAGTTTCAGTTAAAGGGAGTTGGTTGTTGAAATCAACATCAATACTTTATGCTATTGATCTTAAAATGGATGTGTAAAGTTGACCACGGCAGGATTTGAACTCAGAATGTAAAGGGCAGGAAGAAATGCCACTAAGCATTTTGTTCAACATGATGACCATTTTGCCAATCCACTGCTCTCAGATGTTAAAATAATAATAATAATAATAATAATAATAATAATAATAATAATAATAATAATAATAATAATAATAATAATAACCTTTTCTACTAAAGGCACAAAGCCTGAAATTTGTGGGGAGGGGACTGGTTGATTACATTGACCCCAGTTTTCACTGGTAGTTAATTTATCA
>NC_068982.1:44844829-44845773 GCF_001194135.2 Octopus bimaculoides | reverse complement strand
TGCTGGTGTGTTTACGTACCGGTAACTTAGTGGTTTGGCAAAAGAGACTGATAGAATAAGTACTAGGCTTACAAAGAATAAGTCCTGGGGTCGATTTGCTCGACTAAAGGCGGTGCTCCAGCATGGCCGCAGTCAAATTACTGAAACAAGTAAAAGAGTAAAAAAAGAGTAAAATGTCACCATCATATAAGCAGTGTCCTTTGTTTCCAATTTTTGTGGAAACATGTCTTTGCATGGGAATACTTTGTAACAGGTAAGGGTTGTCATCTGGCAGTAAAAAAATCTATGTCAAAAAGTTCTTCCAAGCAAGTATGGAAAGTTGATGTTAAATTGATGATGACAATGATGATGTATGCATGTATATATGCATCCAATATGGTTTGTCCAGTTTCCATCAAGAAAGTTCACTCATAAGGTAATGGTGAGCCCAGGGTTATACAAGAAGAGACTTGCCAAAGGTCCCATACAGTTGGACTGAACCTAAAATCACATGGCTGTGAAGCAAATTTCTTAACCACAGAGGCATTGCCATGTATGCATGCATGCATGTATGTATGTATGTATGTATGTATGTATGTATGTATGTATGTATGTATGTATGTATGCATGTATGCATGTATATGGACACTCATACACACGAGCAAGAAATGCACACACAGACATATGTAGGAACTGGGAATGATTCGGAATATCAATCTCATTAGTGCCTCATATTATCAGAGTCACTATAATCTTCAGTTGGCATACATATATATATATATATATATACATTTATATATATATACATATACATACACACACACACACACACACACATAAATATACACACACAAATACATTTACATACATAGATACATATGTAGAGATAGATAGACATATAGATAGATTGATAGAGCCATACATACATACAGACAGACAGACACACACACACACACACACACACA
>NC_068982.1:44841168-44844819 GCF_001194135.2 Octopus bimaculoides | reverse complement strand
CATACATACATACAGACAGACAGACACACACACACACACACACACACACACACACACTGGTACCATTTGAGGTTTATGTGAGCAGGCTGCACTAGGTAACATTATAAGAAGGTGACACCAAAATGATTGCGGATAAATGTTTTGCTGTCTCATTACTCAAAATTCCACTGTTTCCAAAAGCTGAATGTTCACAATAACCACATAAAACTATGTTAATATGAAAGTACATGAAGGTCGTGCATATAATGCCAATTAAAGTTGTTATTTTGCTACTTGTTTGTGATTGCTACTTCATTAAGTAATATAATGTAATTATTATTCATGAGACACATTAGTACATTTATAGATTTAGTAGGAATTCTGTTCTGCATAGTTCTTTATGTTCTGTATGGTTTGGTATATACAGAGAGTTGTCCTTAACCAGATATATTCTTGCAGAATATTGGATATGATTAACAACACTGCTTGTATGACAGTGACACTCATTTACAACTATCATGTGATGTCAAGACAAGAAGTCACAACACACATACTCATACTACCACACACATGCATGCACACACACACTCACACACATACAAACATACACATATATGGCGGGCTTCTTTCAGTTTCTGCCTACCAAATCCACTTACAAGGTTTTGATTGGCTCAGGACTTTCGTAGAAAAGACTTGCCCAAAGTGCAAGTCAGTGGAACTGAATCCAGAACCATGTCTTACCACACAGACATACATGCACCATATATGTGTGGGTGCGTGTGTGTTTGTGTGTTTGTGTGTTTGTGTGTTTGTGTGTGTATAAAATCCTTAAGGTACAGGGTTGTAAAGAGGCAATGCCTGTTATCATGCAGTGCAAGACAAATACAAACACAAAGATGCACATTCGCATCCCCATCCCACACATATATGGTGAGATTTTGCATAGTTTCTGCCTTGTACATTCCCTCACAAGGCATTATTCAACTTGGGATTATAGTTGAAACACTTGCCTAAGTGCCTCACAATGGCACTGAACCTGAAAACATGTGGTTGCAAAGTGAACGTTTTAATTACACTATCATGCTTATAGCTAAGGCAATATATATATATATATATATATATATATATATATATAGGAGTGGCTGTGTGGTAAGTAGCTTGCTTACGAACCACATGGTTCCGGGTTCAGTCCCACTGCGTGGCACCTTGGGCAAGTGTCTTCTACTATAGCCTCAGGCCGACCAAAACCATGTGAGTGGATTTGGCAGATGGAAACTGAAAGAAGCCCATCGTATATATGTATATATATATATGTGTGTGTATATATTTATGTGTCTGTGTTTGTCCCCCCAACATCGCTTGACAACCGATGCTGGTGTGTTTACGTCGCCGTAACTTAGCGGTCCAGCAAAAAAGACTGAGAGAATAAGTACTGGGCTTACAAAGAATAAGTCCTGGAGTCGATTTGCTCGACTAAAGGCGGTGCTCCAGCATGGCCACAGTCAAATGACTGAAACAAGTAAAAGAGTAAAGAGTAAGAGTATACTCACAAACATACAAACACAGAAAGATAAATAGGCAGACAGACAGATAAGTATTTTGTCATATCTCAGAAAATTAGAATGGATATTTGTGTCAGTTAAGATAAAACATCAAAAGTTCAATAGTTTTAGGCTCACTAAATCTAAAATGCTTTACTACTAGTTGGAAAATTCTGCTCTTAAGATTCTGTGCTTTTCTAGCCAATCCATGAACTCTCTGCAACTCCACCTGTTTGAAGCCACCTGCAGTCAGCAATGGTATGGGGTGCCATGTCATATGTATGGATGCATATAACATGGCATCCCATACCAATATAGTTACTCAGAGATTCAGTCAAAGCAAGGCTGTGGTACAAAGGGAGCTTGGAGCATTTAGAAACTCTTGTCAGCTGACAAGTTATGTGTTAATATAGGATTTCTGTTGCAATAAGATTTGTCAGCTGCATGTAGTACTAGAACAGAACCTCTGCTTGATATGCTGATCATCATATCAACATGCTCCCTTAGGTAAATAATTCAAAAGAGCTGAATCTCATATAGCTAAAAAAAAAATGAGACCAATCTTTTATGTAAGGGTTTAAAGTCTCCCTTGGTTTTACTTAAGAATCATGTATATCATTGTATAATATATTTTGCGTGTTCGTTTGTAGAAGAAACAAAAGAGACCAGTGGTACAGTGGATCAAAGCAAGAAACATTACAAATTTTGTTGGTTGTTGTTCATTCATTATTTTAATAGTTCAGTTGGGTCATCATTGGTTACATGGGCTCTATTATGTTAATTTTCCTCGAAGCAGCAAGATCTGTATAACTTGCCTTGATGAAAAACTCTCACCCCTTTTGACTCATAAATAATCTGTTTCACCAATTCACAGGATTAGTTATTTGAAATAAAATGTGATTGGACCTTTGATCCAATCCCCACTGTGCAACACTCAACCAATTATAACACAGGACTCAAAACGTTGTCCAAACACTCACATGATAGGTATGTTAACCAATCACTACAGATTAACCCTTTCATTACTGTATTTATTCTGAGATGCTCTGTGTTTCTTTCAATTACTTCAAATATAACAAAAAATTTAGTAAAATAGCTTAGTTATCATTCAGCTAGTGTTAGGAACACTAAATTGTGACTAAGGTTTGGTGGAAGATTTTAATTCAAAACTTATGAAAACAAGACATTTGTACTCAGAGCCAGAGCCGGTTTCAGCCGGGTTGGTAACGAAAGGGTTAACATGATGAGCTTATATAACTCAAATGTTTTCAGAATGCAATAATAGAAATTGTCTCTTGCTACAAATCTATATCCTGGCAATCGGGCAGAACTGAAGGCTAATAGCAATACTACCAAGGCTATCATTGCTGCTGAGCTGTGTTACAAGTGGTTTTTCTCAACCCTCCAACATGGTCAGGGCAGGCAGTGTACCAAGACTGCTTGAAGGATATAAAACTCTTGTCAGTTGACAGGTTATATGGTGAGGTAGGATTTCTGTTGCAATAAAATTTGTTACTTGTATGTATTACCAGAACAAAATCACTACTTAATATGCTGATCATCACATCAACATGTCTCCTTAAGCAAGAAAGCCAACAGAGCTAAATCCCATAGAGCATCTATAGGGTATAGTTATAAAGAATGTAACCAATCTGTATCCTAGCAAGAAGGCAGAATTGAAAGCTAAGTCATCATTTCTGAGCTCGCAGGTAGTTTTCTCAACACTCCAACATATTCGAGTACTTATCGAAACTAAATTAATTGCAACTAAGTAACAACTGGTATTTCATTCATACCATGTTTCAATTGCTTACTGATTCACTCTAATACAACTATAAATTTTGATAGGGTATCACGTTTTACGAGATTGAGGTATTGGAGTTTTAATGATTCCTCTGAGGAGACCATAAAAGTTAGCTTATATCAACAAAATATTGAGAGTAGATTAGTTTAATAGATATGTACATATGCACATGCACACACATACACACACACATACTTACATACACATGCACACACGCATATTATACATATATCTTCCATGCACACACACACACACACACACACACACATACATTCATACATTCATACTTACTAAATTACACACATATATATATATAAATATATATGT
>NC_068982.1:44836848-44840434 GCF_001194135.2 Octopus bimaculoides | reverse complement strand
TATATATATATATATATATGTAAATATATGTATATATATATTTCTGTATAAATGTATAGATTACATTGTCTGCTATAAATCATCATGCATACACACACAAATGTATGCAACTCCACTTGAATTACACTATCACCATGCCCTCTTCCAAAAGCGAGTAGCTATGTAAACCTTCTACAGCAAAAGACCCTCTTCTCCAGGAGCCCTGTCTCTCATACTTTGACTTTGCAGCTCTGTGCATAAAGCCACCTTCTGAGTTCATGGTCTTGGAAGTTAGATGGCAACCTCACTAGTGCTGGTGCCCTGAAAAATGGCTGGCATTAGGAAGGGCAAGCAGTCACAGGAACCATCATGTCAAGGTAGACAATGGAGTGCAATGCAGTATTTGGAGCCATTGGAACCTGTCTTACCACCCGCCACATGCCACTATGGAACATGTATGTTGAATAATGAAGATGATGGAGATGATGATGCTGTTGATGATGAAACTGATGATGGCATGATATATGATATACAATCCATCCATCCATCCATTCATATAGGTGCAGGCATGGCTGAATTTAAACCCTCATGGTTTTGGGAATTGCTTCCTATGCATGAACTCTGAGAATCTCTGCTTTCACTAATTCCAGCATAACTTCAGAAACTAAAATATTTAGAATCTGTAAATGAAGCAAAGTTATTTCAGAACATTGAAACCTCTTTAGATTTTGATTTCTTTGATCTTTCATTCAGAAAATTTTCAATGCATGTGTATGTCTGCGTATGTATATATATATATATATATATATATATATATATATATATATATATATATTGTGTGTGTGTGTGTGCATACATATATACATACATGCATACATACAAAGCAAAGTTTATGAGCTCAGATAAATTTATGTGTTGCAGATAGGAAAAGGAATCTGACATTTTCGAGCTGTCCCTCTTACAGAGAGCGAAAAACATTTAAATGGATAAACACAGTCATGCTCTGTGTAATGTATATATATGGAGTATTTCATTATGTACATAATCATTACTAAGCCATGACTCCTTGCCGGGGGTTAACATAGCTCTTTGAAAATAAAATCATTTGATGCTCTCTATGAGATTAGCCTAAAAGATTATGCTACTATAATCTAGGTATTTCTCTTTTCCCACATGATTCAATAACTTTCTCTTAATTATTGACAAATTTAGTCATGAATTTATCAACATCTGTTTCTACATCACCACCGACTCATGCAAAAGCTCTTACAAATTTCTGCATACATTAGCCAGCTCCATTATATGTGTTTATTATTATTATTATTATTTTTATTCAAAAATAATTTTTTTTAACACAAGTATCTTGCTTTGAAAGTTTAAATAATGTTCTTGTGAGAAAAACACATCAAATATCAACTGATAAATCCTCACAAAAATAAATTGTTTAGTGTAAAAAAAAAAAATAGATGAAAGAAAAAAAACACTTATACAACAAAAACAAAACTGCACCCCCACCCTCCATCAAATAAACCAATTCAGATGGTTGTACAGTCAATATATATAATTCTTCGCCTATTTGTCTTGAAGACAAATTATATATATATATATATATATATATATATATATTCATATAAATAAAACAAACAAATATATAAATATAATATGTATATACATATATATATATATAAAATACACACACATATGTATACATGTATATATAAGGGTATGTGTGTATGTCTGAATGTATGCGGGCTAGTGATGGGGGTGTTACACTCACTTTTGCAAAATCATGGTTTTGATTCTCAGACTGGTGGCAAATTGCGTTCTTGAGCATGTTGCTCCAGTCTACTCAGCTGCAAATAGCTAACCTTGTAACAGACAAGTGTTTCGTCCAGGAGGAATGTTAGATAAGCAAATATGAAATGGAAGGTGTATTAGTATAAATCAAAATAAGACTGCCTCAAGCCTACAGGCTCATGAAATACGATGCTATCTGGAATTCTGAGACATTCAGACAACTGAAATTACATGACCGCTCCCTAAATGAGTTACCTTCACCCCAGGTACCACTGGAACTCATTCTCATCTGAGTGGACTGGAGTGGACAAGGACATGATACACAGTTTAGTTTGAAAATCAAACCCAAGACTCAATGACTGTGAGTTGAACACTAACTAGGCAGCCATACATGTTGACATTAGTAGGGCATTGGGCCAAATAGCTTGTGATGTTTTAGTTATGTCCATTTATACATTATTTCAAATTCTGTCCAATCCATATTGTCTTTCATTCCTGCTGAGGTATATAAAATAACTATAAGTGGAAAAATAAATACTAATAAAGAATGGAGATCGATGTGATTGACCTAAAAGGTCATATCTCAGCAATGCTACAGTCTAATGATTAAAACCACATGGTTCCAGGTTTAGTCCCACTGCATGGTCACCTTGGGCAAGTGTCTTCTACTACAGCTCCTGGTTGACCAAAGCCTTGTGAGTGGATTTGGTAGATGTAAACTGAAAGAAGACCATTGTATATATGTATGTGTGTGTTTTTGTGTCTGACAACTGATATTGGTGTGTTTATGTCCCTGTAACTTAGTGGTTTGACAAAAAGAGACAAACAGTATAAGTACTAAGCTTTAAAAAAAAAATAAGCACTAGGTTCAATTCATCCTATTAAAAGTTTTTTAAGGCGCTGCTCCAGCATGGCCACAGTCTAGTGACTGAAACAGATGAAACATAAAAGGTATATGTATATATATATATATATATATATATATATATATATATATATATAGACAGATAGATAGATAGATAGATAGATAGATAGATAGATAGATAGATAGATAGATAGATAGATAGATACCAGATGCACCGAGAAGAGCAGCTCCACCTAATTCAGTTCTTCACCAGAAATAGATTGATAAATATATGAATAAAAAAAAAAATATCCAATCAATTTTTATTTATCTTAGATAAGCATTTATATTATAGTTAATGGCTTCACTTGTCTGTATCAGATGTGCTTCTTTAACTTATCTCTGTACTCATGACAAAAAGTGATTGTATATTTGTTATTCATCAAATCCCTTACTATTAAGCTTTTACACAGCAAGCACTCCTGGGTGTTTTCCTCACTTTGTTAAGTTCATTTGTTCAGTCATTTCATGTTCGTCTATTTTTTTCTCATGTAGACGTGGGTGAGACTAAAACATTATTAAGGTATTGTTTAATTGCCGGGTGCATTTTCTGTTACTGACCCTTAAATGGTTTTTTTTCAAGTAAGGGAGTTTTCATTCTAGCTGTCTTCAAAAGCACAGAGCTTGTGAATGATTCATACGCTGGGAAATGTCAACCATCACCATCTATAGTTCATCACTTTCTCATGTGAATTGCAGATTGCAAACATCTAAACAGACACATATATGCACATATGCATATACAGATACATGTGTGTATATATATTTTCTACTCCCTGCAGCATTTTTATTGTACTCAACTCTTGCTGTCACTTTTTGCAAATGATTCAATCTTTGTGACACAAATCATTATTGGTCTTCCTAAATTTTGTTTTATCATAAAAGTATGTATGTATGTGTGTATAT
>NC_068982.1:44836515-44836811 GCF_001194135.2 Octopus bimaculoides | reverse complement strand
GGTTTGACTGGGGACTGGCAAGCCAGGAGGCTGCACCAAGCTCCAATCTGATCTGGCAAGGTTTCTACAGCAAGATGCCCTTCCTAATTCCAACCACTCCAAGAGTGTAATGGGTGCTTTTTACATATCACCGGCACGGGAGCCAGTCAGGCAGCACTGGCATTGATCCATGCATGAATGGTGCTTATTGTGTGCCACCAACACGGGTGCCAGTCAGGCGGCTCTGGCATTGGCCACAACTACAATATATATATATATATATAGAGAGAGAGAGAGAGATACACACACATATATGC
>NC_068982.1:44833774-44836505 GCF_001194135.2 Octopus bimaculoides | reverse complement strand
CATATATGCAAGTGTATGTATGTATGCGTGTATATATATATATATATATATATAAGAAAAAGGGAGGAAGAGAATTTTGATTATCTCCATGCGAGTTGTAATGCCAAAAATATATATATAAAATGAAAGAAGGAAAATGCACAACACAGCTAATATAGTTTTGATATATCTTTTATTACATTTTATAAGTGAAAGAGTATTGTGTTCGTTGACTGGTTTCGCTTTCGCTAACCATGACATTGAAATTATTGTAATTTTGTATTTTCTTAAGATTTTAGTTCATGTTGTGTATGGGAGTTTGTGAATGAAATGAATCAACAAGTAGAAAAATCTAAAAGGAGGTAATTGGTGATCGTTATTATTGGGGTCAGGGGAAGTAATTAGTCATTTTTTGGGGATGGGAAAATAAATATACAAAATTTCAAAAGCTAAAGTACTGAGATGAAATATTTATAGTGATGGGTATATGAACATGAATTAAAATATATACTGAGACTGCAGTTGGTTATGTATTCATATTTAGGCATGTTCTATATTTTTTGATCAATAAATTTTCTTTATCTAAACGTTCTTGTACAGAAATTGTTTCTTGTACAGAAATTGTTTCTTCTGCACATCTCTCTATATGTTCACTCAAAGGAATCTGTCTGTACAGTGGGAAATGGATCTTTTCCTTATGTAGTGTGGTTCTCTGTCTAAGTGCCATACTTGTCTGTCCTATATAGTTATGTCCACAATCTGAACAAGTTATAGCATATATTAGATTCTTGGAAGCACAGATAAAGTTGATTTTAATTGTGAACCTCTCTCCTTGTTTGAATAAGAATTCTGAACCTTCCAGCAGGTCAGGGCCTGTTCTACAGTTTGGACACCCATAGTTTTTAACCATTGGTTTCAAGTCTTTTCAGTGATTTGTGTTGCTTTTTGCATTTGATGAATTTATGTGTTTCCAGAATGTTGTTCAGTTTTGGATCTCTAGTGAGCTTAGGTAGATTTTGTACAATAGTGTTGTATGCCTCATTGTTTCTAGGGTTGTGAGTTGATGCATATGTTAGTATTTTGAGATGTGGTGTTACATTTTGTTTCCTTTAGTGTTTTAATGCCTAATTTAGAGAGCTGTAGTATAAGACACTTGCCTAAGAAGCTGTGCAGTGGAACTGAACCTGAAATTAGTGAGTGAAAAGCAATCTTCTTAGACACAGAGCCATGACTATACAGGGAATTCTCTTCATTTGTATCAATAGTTAGGTAATGCTTCCCTGATGAAGTAATTGGACTGAAACATGTCTGAAGTTGTTCTCATACAACGAAAGATCAAACTCATCCTCCACTGCATTTCATATTTAATTAATGTTAATCAAATAAGATCTTTATATTGCCTTCATTGTCTTTTTATAACAAAATTAGTAATTTAGTTAATGATTATTCTCATCAGAGAAGATATAATTTTAATTGGTTTAAATTTCTTAGTTTACAATATCGATTATGGTAGTGGCTATTTTATTATTAATGCAAACATTCATTAATTATAACACCAACCGTGTTTTCTCTAGCAGTAAGTTCAAGAGAGCTCACACAATGTTGCTAGAAAAAACAATCAAATCTCCTTTAAACTGTACCTGCTATTTTATAAAAAAGAAAGAACACATTGGATAATTTAGTTCCAGATATACTTCTGAAAAGTCAAAATGGTCACTTAATTTGTGGCACAATAACTGCAATACTTAGCCCTCTCATGGTATCTATGAACCAGTGACATTTCAGGATCATAGACATGAAGAGATGATGTAATGCCAATAAATGTGTGCCAAACTTGGAAAGATTTAGCTTTCATTTCACTTCAATGCTAAAGTTTAGTGAGGGTGTGTTGTCTAATAATTTGGGTGTAACCTGATCAAGAGATTGAAGTTTTGATTCCTCAACTGAGCAATGCATTATGTTCTTGAGCAAAACACTTCATCTCACATTACTCTGTGATCATTTTGATTTCTTAAATGGGGCACACCCTGCACCTGTACAAGAATGTCAATTTGATAGAGGGATTGTGCTCATGTACAACACAAACATTTGATCATTATAAGCAAATCAGCTGTGCAGTTGTTCAGCAAGAAATTGCAAAACCCTCATCTGTTGTCTACAACAAGAAAGTACACAATGTGTGTGTGTGCATAATGGTGTGTGGCTTAGTGGTTAGGGTGTTGCAGTCATGATTGAGAGATCATGGGTTCACCTCCAAGACTGGGTGGTGTGTTATGTTCTTGAGCATCTCATGTTGCTCTGTGATCACATCAACATCTGATGTGTGATACATTGTGCACCTGCACAGATAATGTCAATTCGATGGAGAGATTGAGCTAATGGACAGCACAATCACTTGATTGCTATTAACAGATCAGCTGTGCAGGTTCTGTAAGAAATTATAGAGTTCACATCTGTCTTCTATGGCTGAAGAATCCTCCAAGGCAAAAGTTACTTTATAGAATCACATCGAAATTGTTTCTATCAAAACGACTGGAGATGAGAAATTAGTAGCACTATATACTTATCAGTTCATTATTATTTTGAAGGTGGGGCACTGATTCACATCCTACCTCCAGGCAATTGAATAACTAACTGCCCATGGAAAATCTTTTGATAAAATCTTACAAAAGCAAAATTCAGATATACATGAGTTGTAATTATGAAAACGAGCTGAATGAATAACTTATAAATATTTCCAACTGATACTACC
>NC_068982.1:44829480-44831941 GCF_001194135.2 Octopus bimaculoides | reverse complement strand
ATATATATATGTATGATTTATATGATATATATATCATATATAAATAATTATATTTATATGATACACACACACACACACACACACATATATATATATATATACCTGTATATCTCATCTCAGGTTTTTTTAACATTTCCTCTCTATCAATTCTTTTCTGAACGCACTGTTTAACCTGAGATCATAGAAGATGCTGGCTTATTGTGCCACACAGTGGAAATGAAACCTAAATCACACGACTCTGAAGTGAAACTATTAATCACATGTCCATGTCCACATGTGACATTGATTAATATTTATAAAACTATGTAATGTATTTAATCTTTGCTGTCTTTAAATTTTAGCTGTTTGGAATCTGATGATTTATGATTCAGAGATATAATATAAAAATTTTTTGTTTAAAATATCACATTTGATAATTTCTTTTTTTTATCTTCTAAGCTTGATTAAATTATCTCGGTAACAAGCTGACATGAAAGGATTTATGCTGATATCATAAACACAACACCTTACAGAGATAAAATAATTATAAATACATTTATACTAACTTTCATAGTTTTGTTATATTGCAGTGTTGGGTTGAAATCCTTTGATGAGTAACAGGAGAGCAGATCAGATCAACATTTCAAACATTAGATTTGAATACTGTCACTTTCCTTGAAAACATGAGGGACACTCAAGGGACATATGCCACCCCCTCATTCCCTCTATTCAGTTGATCAATGTCCACTCAAGTTAAAGTTGTAATATACGTCTTTATATAATACTGTTTTATCATATTTCTGTTGAAAACGATGAAGAATTTTGAAAATTATGAAGAATTTAGTAAAATAACTGTCATTATTAAACCGGTATTTTAAATATATGAGGGGCTGCTGAAAAGTTCCTTGCTTTCGGTAACAGAAAATACAGGAGGGCCAGTTAATTATGATTTTATTCAACATATTCCCCTCTCAGATTCAAACACTTATTGCAGTGGTCTCTCAGTTTTTCTAAGTCCTGTAAAAGAACTCAGAAGGTTAGGCTTCCAACCAGGCCTTTCATGGTACCTTTGAAGCCAAGAACTTTTCAGCACCCTCTCATAGGGTGCATGGCCTGGTGGTTAGAATGTTGTAATCATGAATATGAAATAGTGGTTTCAATTTTCACATTGGATGTTATGTTGTGTTTTTGAGCAAAATACTTTGTTTCATGTTGCTCTCCAATCCCTGTGTTAGAGGACAAGTAAAATTGATCCTTTCACATCACATTGACTAGTTTCACTCTTCTGAATCTCTTTTTTACCTTTTCCCTCTAATAATTATTTCCTTGTAAAATTGAATACACTTCCTTCTGATAAAAGCTAAACTGACGGTTCACAGATAGGTTATAAGTATAATTTTAATGTAATCCCTGACTGGGGGAGAGTAGAGGGAGAGAGAGACAGAGAGAAGACCTAAGAAAAGGGAAGAGAGAGAGAGAGAGAGAGAGAGAATCGAAGCAAGTCACAGAGATAAACATAGGACCTTAGGAGAAAGAAAAAAGTGAATTTTTCACTATTGATGTGAAGGCAACTTTTGAAAAAAAATTTTGTGTATGTATGTGTGCTCTTTATGTGTATATATGAGTGTGTGTGTATGAGCTCATGTGTATCTTTGTCTGTCTGCTCATTTATCTTTTTTTTTTTTTGTGCAATTTTTTTTTTTACTGTTGACTTCCTTTTATTTTTTCACATGTTTTATTTTGTGCACTTAACTTACGTTAAATACCAGAAAATTTTGTCCACTTTTACAGAACAACCAGTCATGGGCAAGTTTCTGTCTACCAAATCCACTCACAAGACTTTGGTCAGTGACACTTGCCCAAAGTGCCACACAGTGGGATTGAACCCGGAACCATATAGTTGAGAAGCAAGCTTCTTACCACACAGCCATGCCTGTGCCTATATATATGTATTTTAAAGATATGAAGTAATATTATAAAAGGTGTTTCTTTGAAATATAAATCAAATATTAAGAATTAAAAGTTACTGCTTTGCATTTTGGTAAGTACACTTTAGTATAAGACTTTACTCCATATTTTCTTCTTTGGTTGGTCTTCAGTAATAATCTATAATATTTAAAAAAATACCATTCGATAAATTATACAAATTCTAAATTTTATATCTCTGAAGAGCAGAAGAGTTGTCTATAAATACTTATCAATATAGGATTCCATTATTAGGACAGCGCTTTTGTGAAACGATCATAAGATAATTTAAAACCTAATTTAAAATTTTTAAACTGATATATTTATTATTTTATATTATATATTTATACTTATACATATTTACATATAATTTTACATATAGTTTTAATACTACAATTACTCTACACATGTATATATCTTTCTGATGAATTTTCTAATATTAATTTCCTGATATAAATAATAATATATTATAAAATATATATACAATCGCTCGTGTTAAATGCATAAATACTTTAAT
>NC_068982.1:44824376-44829279 GCF_001194135.2 Octopus bimaculoides | reverse complement strand
ATATATATATATATATATATATAATGGGCTTCCAAACAGTTTCCATCTACCAAATTCAGTCATAGAGCATTGGCCCAGAGCTATATTAGGAGATTCTTGCCCAAGGTGCTATGCGGTGGGACTAAATCCAAAACCACATAGTTGCAAAGCAGGAAAAAATGTAAAAGGAATAGTAGCTAAAAATACACCATCCAATCATATCCTACAAGTTAAAAAAAAATGAAAGCTGGATGATATATTGAATAAAAAATATCCAAAGACAAACAATGAAAACAAAAGGAAAGACTGGATGATCATGGCTGGAATGCCTTTGATGATTGATGACCTGGAGGCTAAACAACAGAAACAACAATAACTATTACCATTTTCAATACCTCCCCCCCCCTTTACTACCGTATCAATAATAGTCAATGACACAACATTCCTTCCAGCTAACAAATAACTCTACGTCTATCCATCTCTCCATCTATCTTGTCTGTTTAAACATTTGTTTATCCTTGCGGCTGTAATTTTGTCAGGGA
Organism: Octopus bimaculoides; assembly: GCF_001194135.2. Classification (NCBI taxonomy): domain Eukaryota; kingdom Metazoa; phylum Mollusca; class Cephalopoda; order Octopoda; family Octopodidae; genus Octopus; species Octopus bimaculoides. The sequence goes on along the minus strand of NC_068982.1, from coordinate 44,828,758 downwards.
GATGGTGGAATATTGAGCAACATTTTAAACAGAGCAAGAAGTCTTTCTCATTATTTTATATTGCTTTCTTAATCACTCCTCTTGTTCTAGTTCTTCCTCCGCTTCTCTATTTTTTCTCTTCTTCATCTGATTTCACTCTTTTTTTTTTGTTTTTATCTATCTAGCAATCTAATTATTGTTTATTTTTGTTATATATAACTTTCTTTAAAATTCTTATTTCCTTTTAGCATACGAATGTATGTGCATGTTCATCTACGTACACAGACATGCTCTCTTTAATTCTTTCATTTGCGTCATTTCTTTCTTTTTTTCATTCATTTATTTGCTTTCTTCTTTCTTTCTCTTCCTTCTTTCACTTATTCATTTTTTTCATTCATTCACTTCTTTCTTTCACTCATTCATTTCTTTCATTCACTTCTTTCTTTCATTAGCTTCTTTCTTTCATTCACTTCTTTCTTTCATTCACTTCTTTCTTTCATTAACTTCTTTCTTTCACTCATTTGTGTCTTTCATTCACTTCTTTCTCTCTTTCCCACTTTCACTCTCTCTCCCACTTTCATATCCTTCCTCTCATTGCTGGAGTACAGGGTTCTTCTCTCTCCAGACCCAGTTTTAAGTGGGTTCTGAGAAAACAAGGCAAGAAAAAATCTATACTTGGTGCACCATTCTTCAAGAAACCATGAACCATGAAAACTGGGGTAGTGGTAAGGGGAGGGTGCAGTGAAGGAGAGAGGAGGAGGAGGAGGAGAAGTGATGAGAGTACTAAGAAAGAATGTTTCGAACTGGCTTGGCTTGTGTGATGTAACTGGAGGGAGAAATAAAGAGAGAGACATTGAGAGAGAGAGAGAGAGAGAGAGAGAGAGAGAGAGAGAGAGAGAGAGAGAGAGAGAGAGAGAGTGAGAGAGAAATATTGACAGAGAGAGGAGAGAGAGAAGTGGGGTGGAGAGTAAGAAGGGAATAAAAAGGGGGTTGAACGAGATAAATTGATGTGTATGTGTGTACATGTATATGTGTGTGTGAGGGAGACATGAGATAAAGTACAAGAGATAGAAATTAAGACAGAGTGAAAATGAAAAAGAGAGAGAGGGAGAGAGAGAAGGAGAGAGGGGATATAGATAGATTAATAGACAAGAAGAAAAGATACAGAGAAATGCAGAGTGTAAGATGGAGAAAAAAAATGTGATAAGGTGAAGAGATAACCGTGTTTGTGTGTATGCATGTGTTTGAGCATGCATCTGTATGTATGTGTGTGTGCATGTGTGTATGTGTGTGTGTGTGTATGAGTGAGTCTATATAAAGAAGAGAAATAGAGATGGAGAAAGTTATAGATAGAGGTAGAGTGATTCTTGTTTGATAAACCAAGTGGCAAGGGATGTGGGGCAATCTGGTTGTCTTATTCACACATTATCAGATCACTAATAAACAGAGATCACAGGTATTCAGGGTAAAAAAAAACCAAAACAAAAAAAAAACCAACAGATGATGAGAAATGATAAACCTCCACTCCCTAGGGGAAAGTGAGGAGAGGAAACTAATAAGAATATACAAATTAATTATTAGAGCCTAAATAGAAACAAGGAATGTTGAGGTATGGCACACTTGTGCTTGTGTTAAAGAGTGCTTTCTTTAATTAGCTTTAGGAAGAGAGAGTTGTGTCATAATTGACTTATTCATACAATGGCCGTGCTGTTAAAATGCTTACTTTGCAACTAAGGTGTTCTGGGTTCAGTTCTGCTGTGTGGCACCTTGGGCAAGAGTCATCTACAATAGCCCCGGACTGACCAATACACCTTGCTTCCCAACTAGATAGTTTGGGGTTCAGTCTCACTTCATTGCACCCTGGGACAGAATCTCAAGCTGATAAAAAGCCTTGTGAGTGGAACCGATTGCTGGAAACTGAAAGAAGCCTATCTTATATATGTGTATGTGTATATATCTATATATCTATATTTATCTCTATATGTATGTATGTATGTGTGTGTATCTTTGTGTTTGTTCTTCACCGCTACTTGACAATCAGTGCTGGTTTGTTCACATCCCCGAAACCTAGCAGTTCAGCAAAAGAAACCAACAGGGCTTAAAAAATAAAAACACTGGGATTGATTTCTTCGATTAAAAACCCTTCAAGGTGGTGCCCCAGCATGGCCACAATCCAATAACTGAAACAAGTAAAATGAAATGAAAAAATCAAAATCAACAACAAAAGAAATAATTTAGCATTTTTCCTCTGCTCACCTCTTCCCCACCTCCATATATATCTATCTAATGGTCATTCTCTTTATGCCCAGCTTAGTCTTATGTTTCTCACATATCCTCTAATTATATTTCCTTGTTATATTTTGTTTCCTGCCTCCTCCTCATCCCCCCCACCTCCTTCCCTTTCATCCATTGTTATTTACTCCTCTTTCATATAATTAACACATTTCACTTTCGGTTCTCTTCCAGGGAATTTGCTTTCCACCGTTATTTATACTCAGCTTCATCTGTCTTTTCTGTCTGCATGCCTTCCTGCCTGTCTAACTCTCAATCTGTCAGTCTGTCTGTTTGTCTCTCTCCTTCTCACTCTCTCTTTCTTTCACTTACTTGTCTCCTTTAATTCGCTCTCTCTCACCTGTTTCTTATCTGCTCCCCCAAAAATAATCTTTTCACTTCCATTTCTTTAATTTACTCTCTGTCATCTTTCCTTATACTCCCCATCTCTCTCACTCTGCATCTATCTATCTATCTATCTATCTATCTATCTATCTCTCTATCAATCTATCTATCTGTCTGTCCCTCACTACTCACCTCTCTCTCTCTCTCTCTCTCTCTCTCTCTCTCTCTCTATGCCTCTGTCCGTCCATCCATCTGTCCATCCATCCAGTCATCCATCTGTTCGTCCATCCAGCTGTCCGTCTATCTATCCATCCGTCCCTCCTAACTTATCTATCTATCTATCTATCTATCTGCCTGTCCCTCACTACTTATCTCTCTCTCTCTCTGTATCCATCTACTTATCTATCTATCTGTCTGTCGCTCTGTCTGTCCTTCTATCTGTTTATCCATCTCTGTCTGTCTGACTGATTCTCTCTCTCTCTACGCATCTGTCCGTCCATCCGTCCATCTGTCTGTCCATCGAGCCATCTGTCTGTCTATCCATCCGTCACTCCTAACCTACCTATCTGTCTGTCTGTCTGTCTATCTATCTATCTATCAATCTATCAGTCTTTGACATTAACTTCTCTTGATACTCATTTCCTCCAAATAATTCTCACAGCATTTAATTTCTGATATTTTTTTTTTACCAATGATTCACTTCTCTTAAGTATTCAGTTCTCTCTTCTCACCCTGTCTCTTCTCTCTCTCTCTCTCACATCCCTCACCTCTCACTGTACCTGTCAGCTTTGTTTCAATACCCTACAACACTCTCACTTCTCCCTTCATTTTCTTTCCCCTCTTTAATCACCCATACCTCTTTTTCTTTTTTTTTTTACTAACCCTTTCCTCTCCATCAATTACCACCTACCCACTATCAGTTTGCCAAACTAGAACAATGATGTAAAATTCGATAAATCAAATTGTCTTAAACCAATACAACAGAGGGAGCAACATCCATTGAATTAGAGCTGCTCAGCTGATCTAAAGCTTTTGTAATGATTATGAAGGTGAAGGTGTAACTCATATGATAATTTACTTTAACTATTGTCAAATTATGTGTGTATGTGTGTGTGTGTATGAGAGAGGGAGAGAGAGAATGTATGTGTGTGTGTGTGTGTGTGGGTGGGTGTGTGTGCACACGCATATATATACATGCACATATATATACAGATACATATATTTATATGTATCTGCACATGCATGAATATATGTATGTGTGCATATAAATATATGTATGCATATATATACAAATATGTATATCTATCTATCTATCTATCTATCTATCTATCTATCTATCTATCTATCTATTTTCTATATATATATATATAAATACATATATATATATATATATATATATAGGAAATAAAAGAATTTGAAAATACACTAAATGTGCATAAGAAGATTTATTTATATTAATATTAATACAATTAACTGGTTTCACATTTGGTTGATTTTCAAAAGTGTAAGATTTGTGGGGAGTGGAGCTGAGTAGCAAACTGTACTGTTTCTCACACACACACACACACACGCATATCGTTGCCGGTGCCCCCGGACTGGCTCATGTGCGGGCGACACATGAAATCTTTCGAGCAGGATCGTTGCCAGTGCCCCTGGACTGGCTCATGTGCGAGAGACACATGAAATCTTTCGAGCGAGATCGTTGCCGGTGCCCCTGGGACAGCTCCTGTGCGGGTGACACATGAGGTTTTTCGAGTGAGATCATTGCCAGTGCCCCTGGACTGGCT
>NC_068982.1:44812170-44820110 GCF_001194135.2 Octopus bimaculoides | reverse complement strand
TATATACATATATGTGTGTTTGTGTGTATGTATAATATGTATATATACAGATCTCATTAATTGGGAGATATTTCACATATTGGTGACATGGTTAAAATATTTTGCTGAGTGAAAATATGTAACATGATGCTAGGGAAATATTTCATTCATTGATGTCTCAAATAAATGTGTCATGTTATCATATTATTTAACATTTGGAAATGTTCGGCATCTCAAGTGTTGTTAATAACATGTTAAAGATGTTGCTAATGGCATTGATGATATCATCAATCCTCTTCTGATTACTGTTCCCATCACCATCCCACATGCTCATATTTGCAACAACAATAACAACAACAACAGCAGCAGCAGCAATAATGGTAATATCTTTGTTGGTCACAAGGGCATAAGATGAAGGATACCTCATAGCATACACAGAAAGCAATAAGAAATAGTGATTTAGGAGATGAGAGAGAAAATAGAAATTGTGTATCGTTTATTCTTTTACTCCCTTAATTGTTTTCAGTTACTGGACTGCGGCCATGCTGGAGCACCGCCTTTAGTCGAACAAATCAACCTTAGTACTTATTCTTTGTAAGCCCAGTACTTATTCTCTCGGTCTCTTTTGCTGAACCACTAAGTTACAGGGACATAAACACACCAACATTGGTTGTCAAACGATGGTGGGCGGACAGACGCACAAGCACAAGCACATACACACATACATATACGACGGGCTTCTTTCAGTTTCTGTCTACCAAATTTACTCACAAGGCTATAGTTGAAGTCACTTACCCAGGGTGCCATGCAGTGGGATTGAACCTGGAACCATGTGGCTGGTAAGCAAGCTACTTACCACACAGCCACTCCTGTGCTTTTAAAATTTTGTAACTTGTTTCAGTCATTGAACTGTGGCCATGCTGGGGCACTACCTTGAAGTTAAAAAAATCAACCCCAGAACTATATGGCTGGGAAGCAAGATTCTTAGCACAAATCCATGGTAATTTAATATACATATAACTGAGAAATGCTCAGCCAAGGAGGTGCTGAATAAGTGAGATACTTAACTAGGCTGAGAGATATTGAGCCTTGCAACTTTGTTGGTGTGTGAAGGAAGCACTGAACTCCTACCAATTATGCTTCTTTTAATAATAATTCTGCTCTTGAAGTGTCATGATTTAAAGTGGTTATAATTTTATTCTAAACCAAATAATACACACCCAAAACAATAATTAAGTCTGGTTTAAGCTGCATTTCTCATTGTGAGGCACCTTGGGAAAGTGTCATATACTATAGCCTTGGGCTTACCAAAGCCTTGTGAGTGGATTTAGTAGACGGAAACTGAAAAAAAGCCCATTGTATATATATAAGTGCGTGTTTCTTAGTGTTTGTGTTTCTCCTCCACCTCTGTTTGGCAACTGGTGTTGTTTTGTTTTTGTCCCTGTAACTTAACAATTTGACAAAAGAAGCTGATTGCCAGGCTTTAAAAAAAGAGTACTGGGGTCAATTTGCTTCACTAAAAACTCTTCAAGAAAGTGCCCCATAATGGCTGCAGTCTAATGACTGAAACAAGTAAAAGATATCAGATGAAAGATAAGAAAAGCTTAATGGTTGTATGTTTATTTTTGAGTAATGAGTATGCCTGGTTCAATACAGTAGCACACTCTGTGACAACCATCATATATCACTGCTTGTTTCGATTCTCAGATGAAGCCATTTTAATTAATTTTGACAGATTTCATATACATACATGTATGAAACAGAAATTGCCTATCTACATTTAATTAGTGGATAAGCCAACTTTTTAATTCATGTCTACTGTATGCATAGTATTGTCATAGTTTGACAAAAGTTAATCTTGATGGAGTAATCTTATGATCAAAGCTGCTCCAAAGGTGACCATCTCACCTTTTCCTTTGAAGCATCTAAGACTACAAGATCCAATGTGTAATTTCCCACCTTTTTTCTTAAAGTATGGGGTGTGATTTGAGAGAGATTTGACTGCTATTTCTAGTTGACTGAATGGTTAATTAGATGCACCCTTATTGGCTTGGCATGTGTTGATTGTGTTGTTTATGATAAAGGACCTGGATCTAACATTATTTCTTTTCACTGTGCACTGCGAGATTTCCATGTTTTCTTTTTATACCGAATTAACTTCTTTTACGACTACATAGGATTTCCAAGACTGATGAAATCAATACAGTATATATTCAACTTGAATATCTGCATGTCAACTTTGACAAAAAAAATGAGGGGCAGAGAGTGAATTTCAGGTGATTGCTGCTCGTTGAACAGCAATCATCTATGGTAGTTAATTAGTGAATTTAAGGCTGGAAGCTCTTGGAAACTTATATATATTGATGATCAGGCTTTCACTGTAGAATTTGTTGAAGAGCAGCAGAAAGTGTTTTAAAGCTAAAAAAAAAAAAAAATCTGAAGGTCTTCATGATCAAACTTCTGGCTCTGAAAGGTCAATATGTTAATGACCAAACAAAAATGCTATCTGCACATTAGCCTTGCTCACTATGTAATCAGTCCCAGTCAAGCAATATGTACACAAAAGATGCAGTGAAATCACTGATAGACTGACAAAGAATTAGGCATTCTGATGTAGTATTTAGAAACTGAGACAAACATAAAATGAATTCATGAATTACTTAGATTGCTCACTAGACATCCTTTAACATTTTGTAGTCACCAAGGTAACTAGAGCTGGCTATTACACAAGCAAAAATCACTACTGTAAAGGAAGCATGATGAAAGAAATTAAAGGAAATGGTGACTCTGTTGGTAATATTCAATACCTATGCCTAATTACACTTCATCTTCAGTTTGTCTTTTGTTTGAAAGACAAACTGTAAAGATGCAGTATATTTAGACATGGGTATTGAATGTAAATGATCTGTTGAGACTAGAAAGAAGAGATTAGAAAGAGAAAAGAAGGGCTGCATAATTCAATGAATACATAATGATAATCTGCATAAAAGTGTAATACAATTTACTTGAATGGATGGTTTTTGTGTTGAAGCCATTGGCCAACTGTAAGGAGAGAGAGGACTGCATAAGAATGGATGTTTTAATTCAAATGAATGAAAACTGGGTGAAATAGTGCTATGTGCTGACAGTATCTATAAAAGAGGATCGAGGAAGATGTATAACTACTGCTATGAAATAAGATCTCAGGAACCTGGAACTTTAAGAATGGATAAAAAGACTAAGACACATAATAAATCCAACTAAAAAAAACAAAAAAAAAAAACAACAAAAACAAGATGTGAGTCATTTTTAAATACTTCAAGAGATGTTTAGAATATCCTTGAGTAATAGGAGATAATTCCTTATGAATTGGAGATAATTTAATTCCAAAAGACTGGAAATCCCTATTTGTCTCAGTGAAATATGAAACATTTTCGGTGATGACTGTGCAAGTTGGAAAAGAAATATAGAAACAGTTGAGGTGGGTATAAGGTTTGCTATTATTGATGGTATTGATGTTTTTGTTACATGTATCCAACAGTTATCATCTCTCATTGAGCAGATAAGGGATGTGATGAAAGATGTTCCAACTATGATCATCTTGTTGTTGTTTTTGAGACAGTGACATTCATTTTAAAAAGGACATTCAATTCAAGATGGTTTAGGAGTAATCTGAGGGAAATTTCGTGGCCATTTTTAGTAGGTTGCTAATACCTGTATGGACGAGAGTGGGTTGCCAGAGAATGAAATCTCTGGATACTTCATCCTTGCTTCTCCAGTAGCAGGGCTAGTTTTAAGTCAATTAGACAGATTTGTTCAAATTGGGCCCCACAGAAGATGCTATGGCGAATTTTCAGTTTTTCATTGTGGCTAATGGTAGAGCCTCAAACTTGCAATGCTTTTTGGTTGGGACTGATGCACTACACAAAACATAAAAGCATCAATCTTCAACTTTTGTAGAGTAGAAGGCCCAAATAACAGTTCTCTAGTTGGGCCCTGCACTTCCTACCACTGTCTGCTGCATAATGAGTTTTTGTTTCTCTGATTAACGAGGTGATGATAGGAAGACTGCTATGCAGTGGCTGCTTTGAAGGGTGTTGCTGCCAGGAAAAACTGAGTAAAGCACAAAGCATTCTCAAATATGTACTCAGGCGCAAGAGTGGCTGTGTGGTAAGTAGCTTGCTTACCAACCACATGGTTCCGGGTTCAGTCCCACTGCATGGCACCTTGGGCAAGTGTCTTCTACTATAGCCTCGGGCCAACCAAAGCCTTGTGAGTGGATTTGGTAGACGGAAACTGAAAGAAGCTCGTTGTATATATGTATATATATGTGTGTGTTTGTGTGTCTGTGTTTGTCCCCCCAACATCGCTTGGCAACCGATGCTGGTGTGTTTACGTCCCCGTAACTTAGCGGTTCGGCAAAAGACACTGATAGAATAAGTACTAGGATTACAAAGAATAAGTCCTGGGGTTGATTTGTTCAACTAAAAGGCGGTGCTCCAATAACTGAAACAAATAAAAGAGGGAAAGAGTAGATATCGGAAATATGTAGTTTCCATTTACTGCCATTTGACAATATTTCAGACTATCACATCTAATATCACACACACACACATGTGCACACACACACATGTGCACACACACACATGTGCACACACACACACACACGTACACATACACACAATCTCTCTCTCTCTCATACACACACTCAGACACCACTAGACACATTTCTAATACAAGAGTGTATTGAGCACTTTTATATTTTCATGGTGAAACTTATACACACATAATATATACACATAGGATGGTTGTCAACTCAAAGAGGAGTGTGACCATCACCAACAAATTATCTTATTCTAGATGTTAAACGCAATGGCTGTCAGCAGTGCCTGTACTGAAATTTCAAGTCAACAATATCTTGCACAACACTACTAAGACTCACCTAAAAAGCCGAAAAGTCCAGAATCAAGAAAGTGCAAAGATTTCTGATTTTGCAATGAGGTGGGTGTTATTTCAGAATTTTCTCCTCCAAGAGAGAGATGAAGATTAGGTGTTTCATACTTCAGCTTTTGGATGGCCATTGATTTTACTGAGCTCATCTGCCCTTTGATAAGTTTTGTTTTTCATTCTGCAGAGTGTGTGTGTGTGTGTGTGTGTGTGGGGGGGGGCTCTGAAAGGTGTCTCAGGGTGTAGTGTCCCTGCCCTCCTGAGCTAGTTTTCCACCATATTTCTTAAAAATCGTGGTGGAGGCCTTGGTCTTGGAACCACTCATGTCTAGAAACTGAGGGTGGGGGGTATGCAAGGGCATGCTCCCCATAGAGAATCCAGCTCCAGAAACGCCTCACGATAGTAAAGGAGAATGGACAGCAGCCATCCAAAGGTTGGGGTGGGTTGCACCTGCCTACCTCGGTTGCTATGGCATTGAGGTATATCCAGCCACCCCCGTTAACAGAGACAAAACCTGTATTTAAAACACTGGATGATGATGATGAGAGTGTCCAACAAGAACTACTCTCCTTACTAAGCAGTTGTGAATGACCTGTTCATGCAGTAAGTTTTACTGGGTCACATATTGTTACAAATAATACTGTGAGTCACTTGACAAAACATACATACATGTATATTTATTTAAACTGAAAATCTGTTTGTAATTTAAGTTTCATCCGCTAAAATAGATTAGAGAAACGGCAAAATAATCAGTCAAAATAAATATATGAACAAACTTTACTCCATGCATCAAGACTATCTAACTCTTTAGTTTCCGAGCTGCATCATTTGGATGTCTGTACCATGGGCCCAGGAACAGGGGGTGCAGGTGGTGCAAGCGCACCCCCTAGAATTTTTACGGAGTGCAGAACCAAAATTTGCAACCCTACTTATTTTTTTCAGGATTACAAAACAGTGAATAAAAAAGTGACGTGTAAAAAATAGCTTGAAGTTAAGTTCCTTCCCAAAGAACAAATCACAAAAATAAATAACAGAACAAAAAAAAAAACAAGACCTTGTTTGTAAAAAATTTTGGACCTGGGTTTGCACCCCCTCAGCAAATTTTGTTCCTGAGCCAGTGGTCTGTACATGTACACAAACACATACACAGACACACATAATTGAGCATATATACTGACACATGCATACACATTTCATTCATATATATGTGTGTATATATGCATACATATATGTGTATTTGAGTGTGTGTGTGTGTGTGTGTGTGTGTATAATACATACTCAGATGTGAATCTATAAATGTATGTAAATATATATATATATATATAAATAAGGATATATATATATATCTATATGAATGAGCATATACATATATGAATATAAATATATGTATATATATTACATATATATATGTGTGTATATGTACACACACAAAAACATGTGTGTGTGTGTTTATGTGTCCGTGCATTTATCAACACATAGAAAATAAATTCAAAACCGTGAGACATTTCAACGAGGCTACATAAGAAACATTAAACGTTCAAATTACAGAGCTGTGTTAACCTCAAAATGACAGATCATGTTAGAAACTTGGAACATATTAAAATGATCAAAATATCACCTGTCTGATCTTGAACTCTGCCAACATTTACATGCTCAGTTAATCAGGACAGATAACAGACAAGATTAGAATGTCAAAGAGACATAACCACAATTAGAGAAAGTGATTTATGGATAGGTTATATGAATACCTACACGACTGTGGAATGCTGTTGCACAATTGGGAATTTCTTGCATGATGATCTGATAGAATGTTGAAAGGAAAGAAACTGAAGCATCTGCATGTAAATGCTCTGTATTTGCAGATAATGTCATTTTTGATTGGAATGAATTTCTGACTGTATCACTGAAATAAAGATTGGATGTAAGTCTCATGTGTGACTAATCAACAATACTAGCAATGCAACACAAAGAGTTTCAGCCATGACCAGAGACATGTGAATTGTACAGGAACATATGTCACTTTGTTTTTCTATATTTTTATTTAGCCAACTGACTGAAAGCGGTGTATTATCTTGCCAACAATAGCAGATAAACAGGCGTTTTAAGCAGCACTGACATTGGGAATTTGGGCAGAAAGAACTGAATTGTAATATGAGCAACATAGCATTTGATCATATTTGCACTTGTATGTGTGTGAGTATCCATACATGCATATATATTGGGTCATCCCATAAATAATTTTTTCAATTGCATGAACTAAAAGTGAGAGAAGGATGGGATAAACTACCTGCGCCAACTTGCTATAAAAGCAGGTAGCAAATTTTACTTTGTCCTTATTCTTAGTGCAAGTTCTGAAAAGTGCAGTTCGATTTTGCAGTTATTTTTTCAAAGCTATAATGGAAGTGACAAAGGAGCATATTCTGCATATTTTGCTTTATGAGTTCAGTGAAAGCAACAGTGCAACAGAAAGTGCAAGGAATATTAATCCAATATATGGGGATAAGGTGAATATTAATGCAGTATATGGGGATAAGACAACAAGCCTAAGCCAGTATCAATGATGGTTCCAGAAATTCCGAATTGAAAATTATAGCCTAGAAAATGAGCATCATCCTGGAAGATCTGTAGAGTTTGACAAGGACATCCTGCACACCCTGGTGGAACAAAATCCCATTGTAACGGTTTGACTGAGGGCTGGCAAGCCAGAAGGCTGCACCAGGATCCAATCTGGTCTGGCAAAGTTTCTACAGCTGGATGTTCTTCCTAACGCCAACCACTTCAAGAATGTAGTGGGTGCTTTTACGTGCCACCAGCACAAGGGCCAGTCAGGCAGTACTGGCATCGGCTACATTCAAACAGTGCTTTTTACATGCCATCTGTACAGGAGCCAGTCTGGCAGCACTGGCAATGACCATGCTTGAATGGTGTTTTTTTTTAGGTGCCACCGGCACAGGAGCCAGTCGGGTGACACTGGCAACAATCACGCTTGAATGGTGGTTATATATATATATATATATATATAAATATACACACAT
>NC_068982.1:44801611-44811810 GCF_001194135.2 Octopus bimaculoides | reverse complement strand
TGTGAAATTAACGTGCAAGTGGCTGAGCACTCCACAGACACGTGTACCCTTAACATAGTTCTCTGGGGAGATTCAGCATGACACAGAGTGTGACAAGGCTGGCCCTTTGAAATACAAGTACAACAGAAACAGGAAGAAAGAGTGAGAGAAAGTTGTGGTGGAGGAGTACAGCAGGGTTCACCACCACCCCCTGCCGGAGCCTCGTGGAGCTTTAGGTGTTTTCGCTCAACACTCACAACGCCCAGTCTGGGAATCGAAACTGCAATCCTATGACCGCAAGTCCGCTGCCCTAACCACTGGGCCATTGCGCCTCCACATGTGCATATATATATACACGCATACATATACATGCATATGCATTATGCATGCATATACACACACACACACACACACACACACATATAGATGCCTGCATTGTTATTTATTTCATTAACATGTAATGCTAAGATAGGTCACTGCTTGTAGTCCAGGACTAGAAAGATGCAAAAGGCGAATAAAGTTTCTGCATTTTATCATCACTACATTGGAAGCTAGTGAAAACTAGTGGTGGGAATCACATGGTATAGAAATTTTCCGAGACATTGGTTCTAGGAAATAATAATTAGTGTGGCAGTTTGGAAAGAAAACTAGAAATCAGTTGTAAGAAGCAGGTGAAACATGTGAATTTCAATAAAGGTGAAGTGCAGCTAGCAAGTTCTGAAGAGCTTATTACAGAAGTGTCAGGCTGATGATTGAAAGCTTATCAATTGGGCATATTACATTCTTCTGAATAGTCATGGATACTAGTTATCAAACAGATGTGCTATCAAAGATATCAGATATATAAATGTATTATATGTGTACACATACCTTACAATACACATAGTCGTCTATTGTGTATAATGGTGTTTATACATATCTATATGATCACAAGCATATATGATTATATATACATGTGACTGACCAGAAATTTGCATACATACTATAATAGAATAGTGTATGAATGTGTCAATCAACAATTTCTTGAGTCTCAGAAACTGGTTAATATAGATTCAGAATTCAGACAGATTCAGACATCTTTGGAAATATTTCATTGATGATTGAAATAATTGATTTACAAGACGTATAATTATTTTCATCATAAAGAAATTCAATTATATTGAATGGTTGTAAGCAGTTATATATATATATAAGAGGTAAGACTTCTTTACATGTATTTATATGCAAATATATCTGTATGAAATACATTGAATTCATGTCTGCATACACAGACACACACAGCACACACATACAATATATATTCATATGTGTGTGTGTGTGTGTATATATGTTCATAAATATTTACTCACACATACAGAGAGAGATGCATAGGTACATGGATAGGTATGGTACAGCTATGTGAAGGTTAGGTAGCCACATATGAATTTGTAAATATATACAGATACACATTTTGATCTACAAGGCACTATATGCACATGTTTCTATGAGTAGATAAGCATGTAATTATATTGGTACATAAATAAAAATTTATGTATAAATATTAGATGTGTTATTACAAGTGCATGGTACGTATGGTGTTTCTAAACCTATATCTATATATGGACAGATACACCCATACATACACACACACACATAGACAGCAGTGTGCAATATTTTACCAAAAAAGAAAACTATAATTGTCACTGAATATGACTGTGTGTGTCTGTGTGTATGTACACATGCATTCATACACATTCATTCAGAAATTGTATAGCCTGTTTTTTGTTCACATAATTAACAGAAGCAAAGTTTATGCAATTAAAGAATAATACATAAATGCACATTACTTTTTAAATAGAAAATACTTGAATTTAATTTTAGGTTTTTACTAATGTAAATATGAGTAAGAGAATGGTGACAAATGTACATATGCATAGATGTATTTGCATGGAGAAAAACTACAAATTTTAACAATTAAATATAAAATCTAAATAATTTCCAATTTGTTTTAAAAATGCTTGTTTAGTCCATCAAATTCAATGTAAAATTCAAGCCAAGGGTTGATATTTTAATGTTAGCTAGATTCAATTTTCTGTGTTTTCCAACCACAGAGGTGCATAGCTCAGTTGTTAGAGCATTGGGCTCACAATCATGAGGTAGTGAGTTCGATTCCTAGACTCGGCTGTGTTGTGTTCTTGAGCAAGACACTTTATTTCACGTTGCTCCAGTTCACTCAGCTGTAGAAATGAGTTGTGATGTCACTAGTGCCAAGCTGTTTTGGCCTTTGTCTTTCCCTCAGATAACATCAGTGGGGAGGCTGGTATGTATGGGTGACTGCTGGTCTTTCATAAACAACCTTGCCTGGACTTGTGCCTCGGAGGGGAACTTTCTAGGTGCAGTCTCATGGTCATTCATGACTGAAGAGGGTCTTTATCTTTATAAGTATAGATATATACAGGTGCAGGAGTGGCTATAGGCACAGGAGTGCCTGTGTGATAAGTAGTTTGTTTACCAACCACATGGTTCTGGGTTCAGTCCCATTGCATGGTACCTTGGGAAAGTGTCTTCTGCTATAGCTTTGGCCCAACCAATGCCTTGTGAGTGGATTTGGTAGACAGAAACTGAAAGAAGCTCATCTTATGTATATATATATATATATATGTGTGTGTGTGTGTGTGTGTGTGTGTATGTTTGTGTGTCTGTGTTTGTCCACCCACTGTTGGTTGACAACCAATGCTGGTGTGTCTACATCCCCATAACTTATCAGTTTTGCAAAAGAGACCAATAGAATAAATCGATTTGTTTGACTAAAGGCAGTGCTCCGGAATGGTCGCAGTCAAATGACTGAAACAAATAAAAGAGTAAAAGAGTAATATATGTTGGGATGTAAGGAACTGTAACTATATTAGTTTCATATTTTGGCACAAGGCCAGCAACTTCTGAGGAGGGGGTCAAATCAATTATACTGATCCCAGTGTTCAACTGGCACTTATTTTATCAACTCTGCAAGGATGAAAGGCAAAGTTGACCTCGTCAGAATTTGAAGCTAGAACGTAAAGACAGATGAAATACCACTAAGCATTTTGTCTGGCATGGTAGCAATTCCGCCAGCTTGAGCTGTAATTATATTAAAATGTATTTTACATTGGGGAAATATTATCTGAAAACAAACTCAGTGTATTGGGAAGAGTAGATATGTTTAGCATATCAAAAATTGACAGTAGTCTGAGCTTCACTCTAGGCCAAGCTGTTCACTATACACACACACACCTATATAGTAGGTGCATACATTGCTATAGGCACAAGTGTGGCTGTGTGGTAAGAAGTTTGCTTCTTGACCACATGGTTTCAGGTTCAGTCCTACTGCTAGGTATTCTGGCCAAGTGTCATCTACTACAACCCCGAGCCAGTCAAAGCTTTGTGAGTGGTTTTGGAAACTGAATGTCTATATGTATATATGTGTGTGTGAGTATGAGTATGTATGTGTGGGTGTATACGTATGTATGTGTATATGTGTGTGAGGGTGGGTGGGAGTGTGTGCCAGTTCATATGTGCTACTGTATCTTTTGCCTTGCCATCACATGATAGTTGTAAATGAATGTCACTGTCATGCAAGCAGTGCTCTTGGCTTCCAGTCTTCCATGATACTTATCAAACTTGGAAACAAGTGTGGGTTGGTGACAATAAGGTCATCCAGCCTTATAAAAAGCTGCTTCAACAGATTCTGTCTGACCCATAACAGCATGGAAAACAGAAAGTTAAAACAATGATGATGATGATGATGATGTAGGTGCTCTCTCTTTCCATATATATATATATATACACACACACACACATATATATATGTAGGAGTGGCTGTGTGGTAAGTAGCTTGCTTATGAACCACATGGTTCTGGGTTCAGTCCCACTGCGTGGCACCTTGGGCAAGTGTCTTCTACTATAGCCTCGGGCCGACCAAAGCCTTGTGAGTGGATTTGGTAGACGGAAACTGAAAGAAGCCCGTCGTATATATGTACAAATATATATATATATGTGTGTATATGTTTGTGTGTCTGTGTCTGTTCCCTCAACATCGCTTGACAACCGAGGCTGGTGTGTTTACGTCCCCGTAACTTAGCGGTCCGGCAAAAGAGACCGATAGAATTAGTACTAGGCTTACAAAGAATAAGTCCTGGGGTCGATTTGCTCGACTAAAGGCGGTGCTCCAGCATGGCCACAGTCAAATGACTGAAACAAGTAAAAGAGTAAAAAAATATATATGTCAACACCTTTTGTTATTAAGTGATTTACTGTCAGTGAAACTTGAGAGGGTATTAAATATGGTGACCTCATGACAGAATAACTGCTGTCTTTTGCTATTAAGTGAAGAGTGTGCATATGCACAGGTGAACAAAAACAATAGACACATAGAAAACAACAACAAAACTAACCATCAAAACTACTTTTATTATTGAATATTTTTGTTTCATAAACACTTCAGACTTATCAATTGTTTATTGTCACACCGTTAATTTTAAAGATGATATATTTCAAAATTTAACCTTTTCCAAGTTTTTCCCTTCAGAATTTTTCTTGGCTGAATTATCAAGAAAAGTCAAACGTGATTAAAAATGATAAACTGATATCTGAACAGAAAGAGCTCCAGCAGTTTAGAGGTACAAATATAAGTTGAGTTGATATTGCATTGTATAGCAGCAAGGAGAGAATGGTTGCATTACCCTGCTTGTTATGTGTGTGTTTAATGAATCTCTCTCTCTCTCTCTCTGTTTCTCTCTCCTAGTGTAAGAGCCAGGTATTAAGATATTAATTATATGTCTAATGGTTTAATGATATATCTGTTGGACAGTGATTACGCCTTTTACTCACTTTATTATTGTTATCTACTGTCTACTCTGAGAAGCTACACACTATATGCCCCTGATTTGCATATGTATATGAGCATCTTTTTAAAAAGAATTTATGATCTATTGAACCCTTTAACTTAATTGCAAACACATATACACACACACACACATATTAAAAGAAAGACTCCCTTTGGTCATGAATGACCATAGGATTACACCTAGAAAGTTCCACTCCAAGGCACAAGTCTGGACAAGGTGGTCTTTTTGTATGGAAGACCAGCAGTCACCCATGCATATCAGCCTCCCCTCTGCATGCCACTGATGTTTCCCAGATAAAAGGCAAAGGCCGATATAGCTTGGTATCAGTGATGTTGCAACTCATTTCTACAGCTGAGTGAACTGGGGCAACATGAAATAAAGTGTCTTGCTCAAGAACACAACACACATCCCAGTCCAAGAATTGAATTCTCTACCTCATGATTGGGAGCCCAACACTTTAACCACTGAACTATGCACCTTCACTTACATATACATACATATACATATATGATGGTGAGAGTTAGCAACATGTTGAGTGAGAAAATTAGCTTTCAGGTTGGTGTCCATTAGAGTTCTGTCATCAGAGTTCTATTTATTAAAGTTATCTGGGCTATAACAAGTATTTAAGACCGGCTGTCTGTTTGAACTCCTGTATTTATGCTGAAAATCTAATTTCATAGTTGAATTTGTTGAAGAATTAGGAAAGAAATTTCAAATTACAAACTTAACAAAAAGTCCAAGGCAGCAGAAGTCTTTAGGTAAACCTAGCATAGATTCACGTTTTAGTAAAAGAAAGAAGACAAAACCAAATCTAGGAAGTAGATATGCCTGATATGTAGTAAAGGTGTAGGTAGGAATTTAATACCACAGTCTTGTATAGTGAGATCGTAAGCAGGTTAGCAGAGAAGAATGTAGCTGATTTATGGAAGTTTTTAGCAGAAAGGATACTTGAGATATGAACTTTTTAATATTTGGAAAGCTCACTAGAAATCATTGATAGTTTCAAGAACTTATGTGACCTAATAGCAGTGGAAGAGGGTGAATGCATAGAAGTGCGAGTAAGGTTGAGGTGGTAAGATTCAGCGACCTATTACCTCCGTGAGCAGCAACTGAATTCTTTCTCTGGGTGAGGGGCAGATTGTATGATGCTTGTGTACAGAGTGCAATGATGCATGGTAGTGAAGCTTGGGCATTGAATGTGAAGGATGTATGAAGTTTGGAAAGGGATGAGCTGGAACATTCTTGTTGATTAGGATGAATAGTATTGATGCTTCCCAAAGTGGAATGGAATCCAATATTCCTGTAGCTTTCAAAAGGAACACCGTTTTTTGTCGTTGACAATTTTGTTTGTTCCAAGTGTAATATGGTGAACTTGATAATAATATAGAATTCCAGCAGACGTATCATCTTGGCAATGTAGAAATAAAATACTATAGAACACGGTGTCTCTTGGAGCAAGAGCTTGCTGCATTGCAGTTGTAATGCGGTACTGATATGCATGCACCAACACACATAGCATACACATGCACAGATTGCAGAATATAGACATACATAACACACACATACATAAATGGCAGAATATAGATGGCATTTATAACAATGATGATCTTTGTATGAGTTTTGTGGTTATCGAGAAAGAAATATATATATATCTACACATTGTTTTAATGTATCTGTTCTATATGAAAATATCATTTTGAATGCTTGCACAATGTAAAAAAGTAGGACCAGCAGTTGACGTACACATGTCAGCATAAAGTCCTCTCACAAATATTCAAGCCCCACCCCCCTACTATATAATAAATGTTTATGGAGAACCTATAGTTCAATGAAGAGAGAAAAAATTGATTGATCTCTGCTCTTTCACTTTCCCTACTGTTGTTTTTTTATGCTTCACTGCTTCACTCTGTCACAACTTTAGTTCTGTCTATCTCTTTGTCTCTTGCAATCTTAACTCTTTTATCTGACTGTCTGTCTGTGTATCTATCTATCTATCTATCTATCTATCTATCTATCTATCTATCTATCTATCTAACCATCTATCTATCTATCTATCTATCTATCTATCTATCTATCTATCTATCTATCTATCTATCTATCTATATGCCTGCCTGCCTGCCTGACTGCCTGCCTGTTTGCCTGTCTGTTTATCTATCTATCTTTCTATCTATGAATCAATCAATCAAGTACTGTCTGTCTGTTTATTTCTGATGTCAACAATAATTCAACTAATCCAGAGTTGTACATACACAGGCAATCAGAAATATATAAATTATTTCTATGACGCAGGCATAAGGGAAGCAACAAGAAAAAAGCCAAAACAAAAGAGACTGGAGATAGAATTAGACAAATTGTCTGAATGGATTAATATATATATATATATATATGTATCATCATCATCATCATCATCATCGTTTAACGTCCGCTTTCCATGCTAGCATGGGTTGGACGATTTGACTGAAGACTGGTGAAACCGGATGGCAACACCAGGCTCCAATCTAATTTGGCAGAGTTTCTACAGCTGGATGCCCTTCCTAATGCCAACCACTCAGAGAGTGTAGTGGGTGCTTTTACGTGTCACCCGCATGAAAACGGCCACGCTCAAAATGGTGTCTTTTATGTGCCACCCGCACAAGCCAGTCCAGGGGCAATGGCAACGATCTCACTCGAAAATCCTACGGGAGCCAGTCAGGCGGTACTGGCAACGGCCACGCTCAAAATGGTGCATCTCATGTGCCACCCGCACAAGAGGCAGTCCAGGGGCACTGGCAACGATATATATATAGTCATGAAATCTCGAGATGAGATAAAGTAGTAATGTATACTAAGCAGCAAAGCAAGTAGCCACATCAAAATGGCAGACGAATGTTACTACTAGTTTAACCCCAGGCGGATTCTCCGCCAGCTGGTTTTCAGAGCAAGTTCTGCCCCCTTATATACAATATATCACTAGCAGGGGGAGCGAACCTCTACAGGATTGCGGGATTAGTTTCGAGCTAACTGTCTCACGTCAGCCACGCGCACCTGCGCATGAGAGTGATAGTTAAGATCTGCTTCTGCCAACAATATATTGTAAACAATACACCCCACCACACACATATAGATGGATACATGTACACATATAAATATACATATATATCTTTTATCTTGTTTCAGTCATTCAATGGCAGCCATGCTGGGACACTTCCTTGAAGAACTCTGAAGAATGACCTGACCCCAGTATTTGTTTTTTTTTTAAGCCTAGCACTTACTTTATTAGTCTCTTTTGCTGAATTGCTATGTTACAAGACCATAAGCACACCAACACCGGTTGTCATGCAGTGAGTGGTGGGGGATAAACAGACATAAACACTGATGTATACGATGGGCTTCTTTCAGTTTCCATCTACACACACAAGGCTTTGGTCGACTTGAGGCTATAGTGAAAAAAAAAAACACTTGTGCAAGGTGCCATACTGTAGGACTGAATCTGGAACCATGTAGTTGGGAAGCAGGCTCCTTACCACACAGCTACGTCTGCACACACACACACACACACACACACACACACACACACACATAAAAGAAAGAAGAGGATAAAAGAATAAATGATTATCTTATGAACTTCATTAGTTTGAGTTCTACATCATGTTATTGGTCTCGCAATGCCTAAGTGAATTATATATATATATATATATATATGTCTGTGTGTGTGTGTGTGTGTGTGTGTGTGTGTGTACGCGCGCACGCACACACACACACATATATATATATATATATAGAGAGAGAGAAAAAGTGTGTGTGTGCATGTGCGTACAAGTTGGCTACATTGCAATTCTGCACCATATATACAATGAACAACTACGCTATGTTCTTCATTGCATGTGCTGTCAGGATTCATGTGTATGTGTGTGTGTGTGTGTTTGTGCGTGTGCGTGCATTGTGTGTAAAGTGATTGTTTTATTTAAAAATTGTCTCCTTTCACTTGAAATGCCGTATGGTAGTGGTACATAATTACTGAAACTCATTTTTCTGCACTCATTATTATATTAAGTCTTTCTGACAGCCATTGAAGAATTTTACTTTTGTTCTTCTTACATTCCATATTGTATTGCACACCAAGGAATATGTACCAAAGAGAGAGAGAGAGAGAGAGAGAGAGAGAGAGAGATAGAGAGAAGGCTACGAAAATGCGATTGGCATGAAAAAAAGTGACTATGAAGAATTTTCTAAAAAAATTGGTGGACAATGAATTTTTGACGGTAAATTTTTTTCTGTTTGAAGTCATTTGAATATTACTATATTACAATAAGAACATAGAAATGAACTTCAATAATTAGATGAAACTAATGGTGAGCATTTCAAGTAAAAAAAAATGTGAGTCTTTACAAAAACCAATCATTATATATACTTTCATACGTTCACCACCCTCCCACATAATATGCATGATATATATAATAGGTATGGTGATGCAATGAGGAAAAATAGAACTCAAAATATGAGTACGTATAAATGTTTTTTTTTATTAATATTTAGCCGAAGCAACAGAGTGACTCAATGGCTGAGAGTTTTGTGCGTTTGATAAATGCTAACGCACGAAACTCTTGGTTCTTGACTCACTCTCTTGCTTCTGTTGAATATTAACAAATATATATGTGTGTGAGAGAGATAGAGAGGGTGGTAGGAGGAGAGAGAGAGAAAGAAAGAAAGAGAGAGCGTTCATTAAAACCAAGTGCAATTGTTGGCACGAAACCGATGGTAACATTCTGCTGACTGACCATGGGATTGCACCTAGAAAGCTACCCTCTCAGGCACAAGTCCGGGCAAGGTTGTTTATGGAAGACCAGTAGTCGCCCCATGCATACCGGCCTCCCCTCTCCACGCCACCAATGTTATCAAAGGGAATGGCAAAGGCTGATACAGCTTGGCACCTGTGGCGTCGCAACTCATTTCTGCAGCTGAGTGAACTGTCAATAGAGTGGGTACGCAGTAATCCCTCGACTATCGCGGGTATTAAGTTCCACCCCCACCCCCCGCGATAGGTGAAAATCCGCGAAGTAGAAACAGTACTTTTTTTTACTCGTTTCAGTCATCTGACTGCGGCCATGCTGGAGCACCGCCATTAGTCGAGCGAATCGACCCCAGGACTTATTCTTTGGAAGCCTAGTACTTATTCTATCGGTCTCTTTTGCCGAACCGCAAAGTACGGGGACGTAAACACACCAGCATCGGTTGTCAAGCGATGTTGGGGGACAAACACAGACACACAAACATATGCACACACATAATACATACATACATATATATATATATATTGATGATGATGATATATATATATATATATATATATATATATATATAATATATATATATACATAT
>NC_068982.1:44788838-44801043 GCF_001194135.2 Octopus bimaculoides | reverse complement strand
CAGTACTATATATTTAAAAAAAAATATTTTAATAATTTGTATATATTTATTTTATTATAAACGCAAAACAAAACCACGGAGGAATCGACGTAAGCTTAAATAATAAACCGCGATAGGTGAACCGCGATATGGCGAGGGATTACTGTATTAATCAAAGCATCCCAGTGTAATAAATCCATTTCAGTTGATTTTACCAATTGGTATTGCATGGGTATTAGATAACAGCGCGATTAACTTACACCACAGGCTGCCATCTCTGAAACATGGAGAACGCATGCAATAAAATGAGGGGGTATGCAATTAGTCTCTTTCAATCCAATACCCGTTCAAAGCAGTCACAGGACATTGAATATCAATCATAATGTGCAATTAGGTCCTCAACTAATCGAGGTATCATGGCATATCAGGAACTATGGATCTATGAATCGTACTTTGTTGATTGGCCTACGTACTACAGAGTCTTAGGGCCACTTCGATCAGCTCTGTTACACAATACCAACGATGGACAGTATAGCTTTTTACACACTTCTAGCCTCAACAACGTTAAACAATTCAACCTCCTTACTTAGATCACGTATAAAAGATCTTTCTTTATAAGTTAGTTTTTCTCCTGTTTAATTGACTAAACTATTTACTAGCTAGAAAGACAAAAACAAATAATAGTTAAATTTGTGTTAACATATTTAATGCAGGAAGATCTAAGAAGTTTAACAAACAATAATTATGCGATGAGGAAAAGCAATCAAACAATATTAGCTAATAGCTAATATTTTCATTTTCCGATATTCTGATTTCAGCAGTGAACCATAAACCTTTTCCGAATTTGCTGGAATAATGATGAAAGAATAAGAAATTGGACAACATTCTACATTGATTGGTGTGGGAAAAATAGAATTGTTACGAGAATAAAACAGTTCAGTCTCGGAAACAAATAAATTCAAGATATTTAGGTTACTAAGGAAGCACATGCATCATTTATGTGTAGTTTGAACGCACGAAAGTTCCAATACATAGGCATAATAGGTAAATTCCCCGAATCGTCTCATTTGGTTAATGTGTCTCTTAATAGTCGGTAAAAGCAGATAAAACTTAGAGTAAATAAGTACGAAGCCAGCAGTTTTTAAGGGGAAGGTAAGTCGATCACATTGACCCCAGTGCCCAACTGGTATTTATTTAATCAATCCTGAAAGGATAGAAGGCAAAGTCGACCGCGGTGGGATTTGGACTCAGAACGTAGAGAGTCCGAAGAAAAGTCGCCAAGCAATTTGTCCGGCGCGTCAAGATTCTGCCAGGTCACTGGTACAAGGTGAATAGTTTTGAGGGTGAAATGGCAAGTGGGTCACATCGTCACTAGCACTCTACAAGTACTTATTTTATAGACCCTGAAAGGACGAAAGCAAGGTCGACCACTGTGTCATTCGAACTCGGAACGTAAAGATCCGGAAGAAAAGTAAAAGCTGCTACGCATTTCATCCGGCGTGTCAACGATTCTGTTAGCTTATCGCCTTATTGCTACAAATTTTGGCACCACAAGGCTAGCAATTTTGAGGGCAAGGAGCAAGACTATTACATCTTGAATGGTTCTTTATTTCAACAACCCAGAAAAGATGAAAAGCAAAGTCAACCTCAGCGGGATTTGAACTCAAAACCTAACAATTCTGCCATCTAGCCGTATTACTTTCAGTAAATGATAACGAGTTAGTATGTCACTGACCCACTTACCGGAGTTCAATAAAAAAACCCCCAAAAAAACCCCACTTCCATAATAAATTATGAAAACATTTATCACTCGACAAATTCCCTGCAAACTCTACTACATTCTCGCTAAAAATAGGCCCACAATTTCCACACCATTCCATTAACTTCCTCTGTTTTATTCGTAAAACTATTAACAGTATTGGAATTAGCTGCATAATTAATTAGATAGCGAGCATTATTAGACACACGCACAATTAATTATATCGCCGACACCAATTTTTTTGTCAATTAGCAGCTACTGTGTCAAAGCGAGCGATTTCATGTAGATTAAGCTATACGCATACACACACATAACATGCACACACCTGTACAGCTCTTTAAATAACTGGTGCGCACAAGTATTCAAAACGTATACAAAATCCTCGTAATAAAAAATATGCTTGGCGATGACGTACCGTTTTCTCTGAGACACGAAAGTGAGCATTTGGCATACATACATACATACATACATACATACGTTTCTCTCTCGTATCACTCTTGTGGTTCCTTTTAATTTTAAACGTATTTTACAAGAAGTTAGATCAAAGTTCAATATTATACGTTAGTCGTTTTGGATTCATTTTCCATATATAAAAAATCGCCAACGATATACACGAGGTTACATTGTGGAATGACCGGATGTATGTATGTATGTATGTATGTATGTATGTATGTATGTGTTCGTGCGCGTGTGTATGCGCATGTTGTACCCACTGCTCTTGTAAGTGTATAAATATATACTCTATAAAAAGTATTAAATGATAATTCAGTTTAATGTAAAATGATTTTCATTATAACTCGATATTACCCTCCATCCCCACCCCCAAACACGCACAAACTAGTGGATCGCCAAATAGAAATCGATAAAAAAAAAGTAGCAGATAAAAACAACTGCGTCGATAGACACAAAAGCGATAGGCGTAACATGGTTCACAATTGAACGTACCGTGTTATCGCAGATCGGTGATAAACGAAGATAAATGTATTTCAGCTTTAGATTGTTTATAGCTAAGCTTTTTGTAATATGCTAATGCAGAAAGAAATGTTTTATGAAAGACCAAACCCGCCGCGTGTCACTGCTGACACGCAAGTCATAGGTTCGTCATCCTTGATCTGGATCAGTGATTCTCATCTATTTTTTGAATTTTATTTACAGACCCCTTTGATTACGATTTTATGCTGGTAGATCCCCATAGCCATTCAATGTTCAAAAACTAGTGTTATAGGTACTTCTTTCAAAATTCCTATTTCGTTTTTCATACGTGTTGATTGAACAATGTAAAACGGTTAGAGAAAGAAACCTAACTCTTTCTTACGTTAAATACACCTAAAACAAAGTTCTTTAATGGACCTTTAAAATACTACTGTGGATTCTCAATTTACTATTTTGCTTGTGTGTGGAGGTGTAATGGCCCAGTGGTTAGGGCAGCGGACTCACGGTCATAGAATCGCGGTTTCGATTCCCAGACCGGGCGTTGTGAGTGTTTATTGAGCGAAAACACCTAAAGCTCCACGAGGCTCCGGCAGGGGATGGTGGCGAACCCTGCTGTACTCTTTCACCACAACTTTCTCTCACTCTTACTTCCTGTTTCTGTTGTGCCTGTAATTCAAAGGGTCAGCCTTGTCACACTGTGTCACGCTGATCCCCGAGAACTACGTTAAGGGTACACGTGTCTGTGGAGTGCTCAGCCACTTGCACGTTAATTTCACGAGCAGGCTGTTCCGTTGATCGGATCAACAGGAACCCTCGTCGTCGTAACCGACAGAGTGCCAACAACAACAACATTTTGCTTGTGTAGGACACCAAAACTCTTATACGGACCCCCAGAAGTCATACGGATCCTGGTTGAGAATCACTAATTCTAGATCAAGGAAGACAAAAATAGCAAGAAAAGGGAAGAATTGTGTATCTGACTACAGGCATATAGTATATAAGCGGGTGGCAGATGACATAGTTGATAGGTGCATCGAACAAAATTTCTTTTGATTTATTGTTGCATCCCTTTAGGCTTTGAATTCAAATCACTCCTGAGTCAATTTTTGCCTTTCATCCTTCAGAGGTCTACAAAATAACTATCAGTCAGTAAATTGAATAAATAAATCCTGGATTCGATGTAATGGGGTACGTAATGGGTATATTCTTGAAAGATGTGCTCCAAGCATGTCTATGTATGTATATGCGCGAGCGCACACTCACACACACACACCACACACACATTTATATACATAATATAATGTGCTCGGTTTTTATTACCGATAATCTATAGCAGACAACTAAATGGTGCTCAACCGTATTTTATCCAGGATAGATTTTTCGACACTACAAACATCAATACTGCACATTTCCTATATATATATATATATATATATATATATATATATATATATATATATATATATATATATAAATCTAGATATATAAATATATATGTATATATGAATGTATGTATACACACATATCTGTATGTATGTATGTATGTATGTATGTATGTATGTATGTATGTATGTATGTATGTATGTATGTTTGCATATATACTTAGTGGGAGATAGGCAAAACTCAAACCCAAGCTTCTATTTCATGTTACATAATACACAATTGCATAATTCATGTGGGGGAAATCGCAATACAGATACCGAATTCTGCTCTGCTTAACTCCATAGAATGAATAAATATTAAAAAAAAAAAAATAGAAAAAAAAAAAAAGACAACATTAAAAGAACACATAACCATCAATTTTGGAGAGATGAAATGTCATGTAGCTCCATTGCGTGACCGATAATGGAAGAATTAAGATTTTAGATACTAAGAACAGATGAATTCATGAATTGATCTTGCCTAACATTGAATCTGGTCAGGCAGCAAAGGAAGAATGGAATAAAGCTCTGTCTCTCTCTCTCTGTCTCTCTTTTTGTCTCTGTCTCTCTCATGTATTATACATTCATCTAGGTGTTGTTTGAGTCTTGTTCAAATGCTGCAACATATCTGAACAATGTTGTTGCCGAGAGTTTCAAAAGGGCAATGGGCGACATGCAAGAAGAAAAAAGAAAAAGAGAGAGAGAACTCTTATTTATGGCATACAACAGATCATTTTTCTGAAAGAGAGAGAGAGAGAGGGAAAAGAGACAGAGAGTGGGGAGGAGGGAGGAAGAGAGAAAGAGAAGGGGAGAGAGAGAAATATAGAGAAAGAAAGAGGGGGTGACAAAATTCCTCCCACCAATCTCGGTGTCCGTGAAAAGTCGGCCATGGATGTGACCGGTCATCATCTTTGTCATATAAAATAAATAAATAAATAATAAAATATGAAAATTAAAGAAATCAAAAGTCCTACTGATATTCTGCCCCACTTTCTAAGGAAAAAAAAAAGGACATTTTGGATAATGTACTCCGGGATACATAATGCATGAACAAAAATATCAAAAAAAAAAAAAAAAAGGAAAAATGACGGTTGAGCATGATTTCAATGAATGAATAGCTTTGATCATATGGTTTACTTGATAATGGGATGGCTTAGGGCTAAACAACAGCAATACTAACTATACCACCACCACCACCACAACAACGACGACGACGACGACGATGACGACGACGATGACGACTATGCAATTGACGAATGTTTCGTTGGCTGGTGAAAAAGGCAATACCTTGAAAGAAGCGCTCAAACAACGGCTCAACTTGATAGAAACGAATGAATTAGAACGTAGTTTAAGTTTCTATCTGACACTACACGTATTCAGTCGTTTTTTTAGCCCCAGATCAGCATTAGATCTGATCTGATTAATTAAACAGATCAAACGTAGGCCTGGGCCTGAGATGTGCTTTTGATCGGGGGGGTGAAGTATGTGAAAGGTACTCCTTTCTTTTTATACTATATATGTATAGTACGAAAAAAAAAATACATAGGATCTAGTTAAATTCATTCACAAAATCAGCCTTTAATTTTGCTCATATTGTTTTCAATTTTGGTGTATCGATGCAGTTGTGAATTTTGATTTCGCTCAACTTTATACATTATTTACATTTGACGAATATTTGTTGTTAACACAACGTTTCGGTTGATATACCCTCCAGCTTTCATCAGGTGTCTTGGGAAAATTTCGAACCTGGGTTCTCATTCCTAAGGTATTTTTCGATGTTATTATTATTATTATTATTATTATTATTCAGGTCACTGCCTGGAATCGATCTCGGAATCTTGCGGTTAGTAGCCCGCGCTCTTAACCACTACGTCATTTACCCGTAAATTGAAGAACTTGGTGTTATTTGGAATTAAAGTTGGAAAATTTGGGTAATTTTAGCCAATCAACAGACAGCGAGGCATTAACAGCTTGTTGCCATGACAACCGCACGTTGTGTTGATTCTTCACACCACGAGATTCACTTCACCCGCATGTTTTGTTTTAGTAAAAATTTATATTTATCAATTAGAATTTCATTGTAGATATTTTTCGTCAATTGTCTTAATGTTTTACATATTTTTCATATATTTATTTTACATATATTTCGTGTAGTTTTTCTATTTATTATTATTATTATTATTATTATTATTATTGTTTTTATCCACATTCAAGCCATTTAATTGAATCACTCTGAAGGAAATTTTGAAAACAGAGGTGGATGCAGTAATTCATTTGCAACTAAGGGTGTTATCCCTAAAAAAATGAGGTGCTGTAAATCTAGGTACGACAGGAGTAAGAAAGTGGTTCGTGGGAATTTGTTTTGGCGGTACACTCGCAATGGTTGCAACG
This sequence comes from Octopus bimaculoides, assembly GCF_001194135.2. NCBI lineage: Eukaryota > Metazoa > Mollusca > Cephalopoda > Octopoda > Octopodidae > Octopus > Octopus bimaculoides. Next base: position 44,794,560 of record NC_068982.1, on the reverse strand, counting down.
AATGCCTGTCAGTTGAACCCAAGTCTGGCCAGAATGAGCCATTCTGTATTTTTATTGACGATGTTGGATAGTATTATTTAATGTGTTCTTCATTTTTTATAAATTTTAGAGTATAGTGTGAGGGATATTTGGCTGTTATTTCTAGAAAATTGAACAACACACAGAGATTACTTCATTGGCTCATTTGCTAATGTGTATAAATAAACAAAAACTAAAGGAAATGGGCTGATTTTGTGAATGAATTTAACTAGATCCTATGTATTTTTCTAGGATGATCATTCCAGGTGTATGATCAACTGAACTGGTTACACATTCAACTGATACTTACTTTATCAACCCTCAAAAGATGAAAGGCAAAGTCAACCTAGGTGGAATTTGAACTCAGCATGTAAAGCATTTTGTCCAGTTGGTTAATGATTCTGTCGGCTTGTAGTCTTATGGTTACACATTATATTAACATATAACTGGCTGAGTATATACCACAGGACACATCACTTGCACATATATGTTAATGATGTACACAAATACATGACAGGTATACATAATACTGAAATATGCATAAGGCAAACACACGCAGACAAATATATTGATATAACAAATTCAAAAAAAATAATAATAACATACAAAACACTATAGAAATCAATAAAAATCTTAAAGAAAAGTAAGATGATACATGTCAACATTATTAGGTAACAGGTCATTTCACAGACGCTACACTATAAATTTCATAGGGTACAACCTTAACGTTGATACCACTACAACGCAGAAAATTTCTGTCTCATTATTGGCTAAAAATACAGTTTTTTTGCGATTTTTAAACGTCTGTAACTTTTTCGTCAGTTTTTTTTCTCTGCAAGATCGTGGCTTCACAGGAATAAGAGTGGAAAACTGCTTCAATATAACCGATTTTCAGATTTTTTAGTTCTTTTAAAAAAATGCAGATTCTGTGAATAAATTTAACTAGATCCAATATATATGTATGCCTATCTTTCACAGCTTTGAAGAATTTTAGTGGAACCAATTAACTCCACTACTTATGTTCTGGGACACATTCTATTTGGTACATATTCTATTAACAAATTTTTGCCGAACCGCTATGTTACGGGGATGTAAACACACCAACATCGATTATCAAGCGGTGGCGGCGGTGGACGGACGAATGCACATACACACACATACAACGAATTTCTTTCAATTTCGTCTACCCAATCCACTCAGAGGCTTTGGTCAACCCGAAGCCATAATAGAAGATACTTGCACAAAGCGCCACGCAATGGGAGTAAACTCGGAAATATGTGTTATATTATAGTACAAAAAAAAAAAAAAATGTTAAAAAACATGACGAGGTAAAAACAAACAAACGATGCATTAGGTAGACGCTCAGGAAATTTGGAAGAAGTCTTTAACGTCTCGGGCATACGCTCTTCTACGGAAAGCATAGATGAGGAAAAAGAAAAATTGAAAAGAAAAAAATAAACATGTATCAACAAGACGGTCGCTGCATGGCTGTCATTGTACTTGTCTCCCACTATCGCTTGCAAAATGGTGACGGTTTGTTTATGTCCCTTCAACTTAGCGGTTTCTTTCGGCAACAGAGACCAATAGAATAAGTACCAGACTTGAATAATAAGTATTGGATAAGGGTGGGGGAGGAGGACAGATTTCTTCGATCAACTCCTTCAGTGCAGAGTCTCAGCATGGCTGCAGTCCAATGACTGTAGCCGGCAGAAGTTAAAAGATAATCGACGCTATATTGACATAGTAGTAATTAATACGAACAGTCCAGCTTGAGGGGGATTTTCTTTGAAAATAATTGATTTCTTACTGAAATGTCACATACATATCCGTGCAGAAATCAAGAACTTCCTTCTTTAAGTTTCCGATATAGCATCTTGAAGGTAATTTATTTATCCAAACTAAGGTGACGCCACCGACTTTGAAATATCAATGAATGCGCGTGTGGTTGTCTATCTATGCGTATGAATCTCTCTCTGTCTCTCTGATATATATATATATATATATATATATATATATATATATATATATATATATATATATATATATATATATATATATATATATATATATATATATATATATATATATATATATATATATGTATATATATATGTATGCATATATATATGTATATATGTATGTGTATATATGTATATATATGTATGTATATATGTGTATATGTATATAGAAATATATGTATTTATATATTTGTATGTATGTATGTTTGTGCATATATATTTGCATGTAGGTATGTGTGTATATATGTATATGCATATATGTGTGTATATATATATTTGTATGTATGTATGTATATATATATATATATATATATATTTATATGCATGTATGTATGTATGTCTACCTATGTATCTATATATACACACATATATATACACACACACACTCACATGTGCTTATATATATATATATATATATATATATATATATATATATATATCCATACTTATATTCATATACATGTATATACATATGTATATGTACATATACGCTTAATTAGTTTCGTATATACAAACACACGTTTTTCCACACATTCGTATATGTGTAGGTTATGTGTACACACAACATATATACTATACATACACTTCTCTCCCTCTCCGTGTTCCGTGTATTCTAAAAGCATTCGTTATGAAAATTTCCAGTTACAATTTCCTGGCTCGTTTTGCATCAACACTTTTTTACTTTGACTCCAATTTTTTTTTTAGAAAATAAAATCATATTAAATTGCTTAGTATTTCCACAGATCTTATAAAATATTCTGTTCACAGGAGAATGAAATTTGTTTATAAATATTTTAATTCCGATTTTCTAACATTATTTATTAATAAAGCTGCACAGGTGAGAAAATATCGGTTGACTGGTAGAATCTTGTAGGCATGTTACCTACGTTCTGATTTCGAATTCCGCTGCAGTTTTAAATGTGCCTTTGGTAATTTCAAGGTTGATAAAATAATGGTTTCAAATTTTGACACAAGGCCAGCAATCTTTAAGAGATAAGGAAGGGGCTGATGAGGGAGGAGTTGAGTGTTGTACGTCGATTACATCAACGCCAGTGTTCAACGGGTGCTTATTTTATCGATCTCCGCAGGCACAAAAGGTCAAATCGACTTCTGTGGAGTCTGAGCTCAGAACGTAATGAACCGAAAGAAATAGTTGCTAAGCATTTTTGCCCGACCCCTGCTAACGATTCTGCCAGCTTGCCGTCTCCAGGTCGATAGAATAATAACATACCAGTCAAGTAACCTAGAGCTGGTTTAACAGACTATTCCACCAGCTCAAAAAATAGATAAATAAACAAATGCAACTGTTTTCAACTAAGTTATAAAATCAATAATGTATTGATAAGATCAGACGCTGATGAAATCGAAGTATTTCTTTGAAAAAAATATGACGAAAAAAATCCTACTGACAGCTCAAAAATACATTGAAAACTTCGTTATCAGTAAAAAAGAAAAAAAACCCCAGTAAATATATGAATTGAATGTCTCTTATTCCTTATAATTCCTCAATTTCAAATTCAAATTTTTAATCCCACCTCATATTAAGAAAATATTATTTCCCTTGTAATAGCTGTGACCACTGAGGGAATAACGAGCGTATATTAATCTTAAATATTAGGAAATTCTCACAATGAATATACATTTACAGCCAGTCCAGAATAAGCACTAAATCTTAGAGAGACCAACATTATCCATTATCCCCAAACCGTCGTAAAACCTGTTTCATTTCCTTCTAAGACGACATACGTTTGTTATTGCCGTAATAGCCAACTTATTAAAACTAATTAGCTACTTAATATATTTTGGAAGAAAAGTTCTTTGGTAAAAGGTTTATATCTTAACTTGTTGTTGGCACGCCATCGCTTACGACGTGGAGGGTTCCAGTTGATCCGATCAACGGAACAGCCTGCTCGTGAAATTAACGTGCAAGTGGCTGAGCACTCCACTGACACGTGTACCCTTAACGTAGTTCTCGGGGATATTCAGCGTGACAAGGCTGACCCTTTGAATTACAGGCACAACAGAAACAGGAAGTAAGAGTGAGAGAAAGTTTTGGTGAAAGAGTACAGCAGCGCTCGCCACCTTCCCCTGCCGGAGCCTCGTGGAGCTTTAAGTGTTTTCGCTCAATAAACACTCACAACGCCCGGTCTGGGAATCGAAACCGCGATTCTATGACCGCGAGTCCGCTGCCCTAACCACTGGGCCATTGCACCTCCACATATCTTAATTTACCCAGTGTAATTAGTCATTATCGAGTACAGACACATTCCCAGATTTATTCTCTTAATGCATTTAAAATATTTACGCTGATGGAGTTCGAATGATTCAATATTGGGAAGCAGTTGATGACATGTGACTCTATGTTCAAAAGCTTTCCAGTCTCAACCAATCTTTTTTTTCTTCTTTTTTTCCCGATATGCCCTTCTCTTGTTTAAGACAGCGAAGGCCTAATGTAAGGACAATTTGGTTGACATTTGTCGCAATTTGTACAACTATAGAAGCACCTTCGTCGGCTTTTCAGGGATAAGTTTCCACTACAGGTTACAGTTTGTTATATAAACGACCTTTGTTTAAAGAATAAAATGTGCGTTATATAATATCCTTTTTGTCGCTTATGCAAGACAGCAGCATTTTTCATATTAAATAAAAAGATAAAATGAAGAAAAAATGGCTGCTACATAATAAAAATCAACGAATAAAATAGTAAGTCGTGCTCCCCCCACCCTGACCCCGGATTCCTTAATGTTAATAACACAGTTATTCTTTTATACTGTAATTGTCTTTAATTTTCACTCATTTCCCTTAATTTTTATTTTTTCTGACTAATATTCTAAATTGATATTACTCAATTTCAGCTTCTTTTATGTCTCCCTCTCTCTTATTTCTTTATTTGGTTTCAGAAGGAACATTTTTGAATTTAATTATTTTTGTATTTTAGAGAGAGAGAGAGTGGGGAGGGGGGGTTGAAAATAAAGTTAAAATAGAGCAGTTTGTCAATTTGAGTAATTTGAATACTTTTTTTAAAAAATTTGTTGAACATGATTTAGGAAGTTCATTTAGTCTAAGTTCATTTTTTAGAATTTTTTCTGAAGGATTGCTGATATATTCCCCTTTATGAAAGGATCTAATTCCATCACTTCATTCTCCACCCCATTACGACTCTCTCTCTCTTTCTCTCCTTGTTATGTTGTATTTTGTCTTGTAAATCACACACACACACACACACACACACTACTTCGAAACACTATCAAAAATAATAAAAACAAGAATCCCGCAAAACTTCTATATCAAAAGCATTATTAGTTGAGGAAACATCAACAACATCAACAAAACAATAACAACAAATATAATTCTTTCTACTTTAGATAATTTTGGGGCGTTCAACCTAGTGTTCGACTGTTACCACGATAGGCTGAATGGGAAAGTTGACCTCCGCGGAATTTCAACTCAGAAAGTAAAGAGAGGGAAGAAATGTGGATCAGCAATGTCTTCGACACGCCAACGATTCTGTCGACCCACCGCCCTCTACAACATCGATCCAGGGTTCAACTGGTACTTATTTTATCGACTCCGAAAGGATGAAAGGCAAAGACGACTTCGGCAGAATTTGAACTCGCAACCAAAAGACGGACGAAATTCCGCTAAGTATTTTGTCTGGCGAGTTAACGATTCTGCCAGCTCGTAGC
>NC_068982.1:44778593-44788294 GCF_001194135.2 Octopus bimaculoides | reverse complement strand
AAGTTTTACAAAAATTTTTGGAAATTTTTTTCAGAATCATAATCTCCGTATTTTACCGCGTATTTTGAAAAAAAAAAAATTTGGAAAAAAATTAAAAAATGAATAGGGGTGGTGGTGGTAATTTAAAAATGCCGATTTTTGCCAATTTTTTGGCAGATTCGTATTCGCCGTAGCCGAAAAGGGGACGGGGTTGTGTCGAAAAAATTTTTTTAGAAAAGGGTGTTTTTTGAGGGGTGAGGAAGGGCGGAAGTTTTGCCCATTTTTCTTCTGTAACCTACTAATATAATTACTAAAAAGTATAGTTAATAATGTAAGTTTGTATCAAGGGAGATAATGGGTGAACCCATTAAATGTATGTGTTGACGTTTATGTGTGTATGCATAATGTACATTTGTAAATGAAAGAGAAAGTAATGTAAATCAAAGAGAAAGTCAGAGCTTTCATTTAGTTGGAGTTTTCACTTAGTTACAGCTGAAGAAATTTGAAAGAAGCATATCCAGAATGGCTACTTTTAGTACACAAGACAAAGCTGACAACACTGATTTGAAATTTGATTATGTTGTTAACAACAAATATGGACCTTATATGTCCAAAAACGAAAAGGCAAACCTCTCTAAGCATTATGTTGCACGGTGTGGTCAACTCTACTATTGTCACAGAGCCGAGAGAGTAAGAAATTTTGAAAATGAATACCGGAAAGTCTTGGTCATTCGCAATCCGAATGAACAAAAGAGTATTATTTCAAGTGTTCACATGGGCACCAAGATGACTTCCCGCTGCTAGAGAAGTCATCTTGGTGTCGACAGAACAAGAGCTAAAACTTTAGAAAGAGATTTCATTGGAAAAATGTGGACAAAGACACGAAGGAGTTCGTTTTGTCTTGTGATCAGTGTCAAAAAGTGAACCCTGTTCATAAAATTATGTTGGAAAGTTTCATCCTGTTCCCGTGCCAAATGAAATGATGGCTCGAATTGGTGTCGATATCACCAATTTGCCGAAAACAGATGATGGTTATTGTTGCATTGTTGTTGCATTGGATTACTTTTCCAAATGGCCTGTGGCTCGTCCTTTGAAAGATCACATAGAGGAAAGTGTGGGAAAGTTACTCTTTGAGGAGGTTCTATGTCGGCATGGCTGTATAAAACTTCAGATAAATGACCAAGGAAGAGAATTCGTAAACAGAGTGTCTGCAGAACTATCTAAACTGACAGGAACACAGCAGCACATAAGTGCTTATCACCTTCAAGCAAATTGCCTCGTGGAGCTACAGAATCACACTATAAAAGATACTTTTATCAAACTGGGTTGAATGTTTACCAGCAGTTCTGTTTGCGTATCAAACAGTCAAACATTCTTCAACACATTTTACCCCTTTTCAAATTTTATACAATAGGCAAGCTACACTTCCAGCTGAACTACAGCACCACCCAACTGCCAAAGATCGAGACAGTTTTGGAAATGATCAATCTATATCCAGAAAAATTGATGTTATGACAGCTATTCGGGACAGTTTGATTTCTTGAGTTGCCTCCAATATTAGAATAGCTCAGTCCGTTCAAAAAAACAATACAATAGAAAACACAAGCACCAGCAGTTCAGTATAAGAAATAAAGTTCTACTCAAAAACGTAATTCGAGAGGACAGAAAGGTCTTTACACTGTTGCAGAAGTTTGTGGCAAAAATGCCGATCAACTTTCAAATAACAATAAAGCCCTAGAAGAGAAAATAATGCAACTTCACTCGATATATTGAGCAACAACCAGCAAGTAAAAAAAAACGAAAAACAAATTACGATACCCAAGCTCCAAACTAAAAGCAAACAAATTGCAGTGATTTTTTAATGTATATAAATACATTTCGTTACCAATTTAAGGTGTATAAATTTCGGTTTGTGTATAAAACACATATCGTTCTTCAAATCAATCTCTTATCGTTACATTCTGTCAACATCCATCTGCTACATATCTATAGAAAAAAGTACTCTAATCCAAATCACTTCCTCCTTAACAAAAAAAAAAAAAAAAAAAAAAAAAAAAAATAAATAAATAAAAGCGTTTTTATTTAAAAGCAATTGCAAGCACATAATCTCTGATATGTTTTTTCGCAGCGCATCATAAAAGTGTTTTTAAAAAATCTAATATTTTTGACTTATTTTCATATTTTAAGATTAGTTTACAATCTTGAATGTAATCCGTGTTTAATGTTATAAAATATCAGTTGTAAGTCTTAGAATATATTATTTCAGCAAAATCATTGAGGGGGTAATGTGAACAGCGCAGGGATAATTTAGAATCTGTTTCAGGTTACTCCCCCGGTAATCTGAAATCGATTTCAGATTACCGGGAGGTAGCTTGAAATAGGGAGGAGGTAACTTGAAATGTTTACACCGGGATGGGGGGGGGGGATGAAAGGCTAAGTTTACCTCGGCGTGATTTGAACTCAGAACATAAGGAACTGGAGGAAATACTGCAAGGCACTCACCACGTGGAGTCAAAAGAAACTAAAGAATGGTTTTGTTCGATGCTCTACGATTCTGCCAACTCATCGTCTTGATAATAATGATTTCTTATATAAACATAAAAACGCCTTTTTTTTCTCTTATGCTTGGAGATTATATCTATCCTAGTGTGTCACTGATACTTATTGGGCTTCTTGACTCGTGAAACACCCTAGTAATTTAAAATAGCATTCCTATCAGAAGGATGAAAGACAAAGTCTACCACAGAGGGATTTGAACTCGGACCATAGAGGTGAATGGTAATTAAACACTGCAAAAAATTTTGTCCGCTTTTTCTTTTCTCTTCGTCTCTACTGATTCTATCACAAGCAACGCGAAAGAGACATAAGAAGCAGAAGGGAAGATGGTTTCAAATTTTGGTACGAGGCAAGCAATTTCTGGGAAGGGGCTAAGCCGATTATTTCGATCAACTGGTACTTATTTTATCGACCCTAAAAAAGATGAAAGGCAAAGTTGTTCTCGGCGGAATCTGAACTCAGAACGCAAAGACGGACGAAATTCAGCTAAGCATTTTGCCCGGTGTGTTAGCGATTCTGCCAGCTCATCGCCTTGATCTGAGTTTAGATACTGGTTTCAAATTGTGCAGGGGATGGAGTAAGTCAACTTCAGTGTTCAACTGATACTTATTTTTGTCGGCTTCGGCGGAATTTGAACTCAGAACGTAAGGACGGACAAAATGCCGCTAAGTGTTTTGCTCGGCATGCTGACAATTCTGCAAGCTGGCCGCTTTATCTGAATTTAGATATTAGCATTTGATTAACATTTCTTTTTAATGTGACGTCAACGTTAAGATGCATATGGTGTTTGAACAACAATAACAGACTTTATGTCTTCAACACTGACCTAGCTCACCCTGTTGTGTTTACTCCATGCTTCCTTTAGACATAGGATCATTTGCACAAAGCCCGCCCCCTCCATTACTGCTCCCAACACCATCATCTTACACATTCTGGGAATATTCACGAATATTACTAAAACCAAATATTCTCTTCGTTACTTTCTCCCTAAGACAAGCCAGGCCTATATATTTACATATCGAAATAACAGCAAAACTATTCGTCAATACAGTTTTCATATGCGCAAGTATAAATACAACTGACAGAACATTTGTGAAAACACAATTCTCCATGAAAATTCATTCATCTTCATATATAAGAACACGAATTATCTCTTACAATGCCACATGCGGGTCTGCTATCGTTCACATACACGATGACCTCTTAATCACCATCGCTTTTACACTTACTCCACTACCACCCCGACACAGCCATAAAAAACACACACATGTCGGCATGATTAACATAAAGACAACATTCCCTTTTGTTTGCTTTCCCATCATACCCTCTCCATACAATATAAAAAGAAATGTAAAAAGGAAAAAATAAAGGAAAATGGAAAGATAATCATTTGGCCAGAATAATATTTCTGTAGTCAGCTTTTGTCCTTTTGGCTTTCTGTCCAAATATGGGAGGGAGAAGACAGAAAGGAGAAGATGGAAGAGAGGAGTTCTTGAAGTGAAATTAGGTCACAGATTGAGGTTGGAACGAAAATTGTTAAATGGCCTTTAGAACTATCTTCCCTTGATATTTCCTCGCTACATTTTGAATCAAACAAAAGCCACACAAGACTCGCACGGAAGGACAAATTAAATCAAAGACAATCTCAATTAATTCATCGTTCGTTAAACAACAATTCTATTTCTGTACCAATTCAATCCAAATGTTTTTCACAATATTTACTACAATATTTGCAATGAACCTTGGTGACAAGCCATGCAGGCACCTAAATTCTCGAACTAATGACTTTCCTTTGCTACGTTCATTGGTGGAATTGAAAGATAAAAAGAAAAAAAAAATCTGGAACGGGTTATTATTCGTCCATTTTCTTTTTACTAAAGTTAATAACCAAGAAAGAAAACTAAAAGGATGTGTTAACTAAATTAATTACCGTTAGCCATTTTATATCATATTTTGTAGAAAAATAAGGGAATATATATATATATATATATATATATATATCGAGAGTTATCATTATTGATCCAATCTAAAGACCATGAATGGAATGGTGTGTAACACAGGGATTGTTATTGAGTGAACTCAAGTTCTCTCTGTTTTAGCCAGATAATTCAGAGAAGATTGAAGACTGTCCGAGAACATGATAAAACAAAGCCAATACTGATGTCAATATGTAAAGTCAGCAGCACGATCCTCTTGTTTAAAATGACATTCATCTTGGATCATAATTTGTTCTTGGTGTTGCTATGAATGTTTTGTTGCTCAGACATATTCTTACTTCGTGAAAATATGTAAGTCTCTCATTGGCTATTATAAAATTTTTTTCTTCTTTTCTATCTCTCAAATAATCGACATTTATTTGATAAATATAGGCCCACAATCAACTCTCGAAATCTTACAGAGGAAAGACAACAAGCTAGTTAAGACAAAAACAAAACCAAAAAAAAAAAAATGCAAAAAAGCAGGGCGATATTTTTTTTTTATCTATGTTCCGTTTAGTTGAACACTTAACCTAAGAGGAAATAACAAAAATCATTCTAGCTGAAATATTTTCGAAATAAATGGCATTAGCAATGTATTCGCTGTTTAATATATTGTAGCAATTCTGTCCTTTTGCTCCAACCATAGTTAGAACTATTTTTTATATCAAACTACTCATCTGTTGGCTCCGTTATCCTACATTGCATGTAGTAGTTAAGTCGCCGCCGCTTTTTGGAACTAAACGGCTAAACTACGTCTCCACTCTGGGGAATGTAACACCCATGGTGAATTTAAAAAATAAATTCTGGGCATACTCTGCTGAACGCAACAATGTTTACAGTAAATGTCTAGTTTTCCACCGGCATTTGTAATATTTTTGCATGTGTGCTATGAGTTAATGCCCGCTATGGATACAGCTATTTCAATAAAGATAATGACTGAACAAAAAAAAAAAAAAAAAAAAAAAAAATTCAAATAAATTTTCGAAGCTCTTAAAGTACTGAAATACTTTTTGTCTGAATTTCTAAGATGTATAATTATCATTATTTATTCATTGTATAATTATCATTATTTATACATTGATATATTTAGACTAGTGTTCTCATCTTGTTTGTTATAGTCACAACCGGAGCTTCTTCGTTCATCAAAATACTCAACAACCAAGACGAGGATACTTGTCCGAAAATATCAGTGTATAATTACTATAGAATATATTACACGATCACTCTCAGTAAAACTCATAGATAATGATGTAGTTTGAAAACTACTTATTGTTGTATATATTTAAGATATTTGTAAATTTGTTTAGAGTTACTATGACTAACTGGTATTTACAACACACTCCAGAGATTCTTATAAAAGTCGTTTTGCAGTTGCTATCTGTATATTGAGATCAGCAGCAGCCGACTGCGTTATTGATTGAATCAAAGTAGAAATTGTAAATAGCAGAAGCAAGCATTTCATAGTTTAATGTTTCATCAAATTTAGGTCAATTTATTGATCGAGAACGATGGAGATTTTTAGGACTTTCCAAACTTTAAAAAAAATATTAAGACTGATGGAAATAATGATAAACATTTGAAAAGTAGCTACAGACAAATATAAATTATTCATACTTCTTTTTTTTATTTTTGCTTTTAATTGCATTTACATGCATCCTCATCTTGGTTGTTGAGCAATTTGATGAGTAGCTCTAGAAGTCACTATACGCATGAACATATGTAATTTAATTGGTGATATAATAAAGCTGTAATGCTGGTTGGTAATGCAAGCAACTACAGTCGAGCGAAAGCTCAGAAGTATAAAAAGCAAAGCGATATTGGACCAATAAAATAAATAGCAGTAATATAGTAGGGCTTAAGAAGAATTAGTCTGTTCGAGCCTGTAGGCGTATAGGCTGGCGCTTATTCCGGTTTTAGCGAATGAAAGTGTGAAACTACCTCTCTGCTCACTGAACGGGATGCCAATTCATTGCAGGGCTAACCCGTAGCTGTGTTCATTTTCAGCTAGGTTCATTAAAAAAAAAAAGGCGCCCTTCACCCCCACAAAAAATCAACCACAATCTACTACTTCATTGAAAGTATAATATTCTACTCCTAAGCATTAGAATTATATTTATTTATTTATACTTTGTATATTAGCTCTTATTTTTTAACACTTACTTTAGTGGATTTTTCTAAAAAAGTAATACAGTAAAATTGTTGTTAGTTTTACCGGTCCAAGAAGAATGAAAAGCAAAGTAAAATTTTAAACTCGGAACTGAAGGATGAAATTAAATAGTTCACCGTTCTTCAGCTGCAGTTACCTTTACCCGGCTTAAGTCATATGTATATAGATATACATATATATGTGTGCGTGGTGAGTAAGAATTTGTATTGGTAAATATAAAGACAAAATTGTCAGTGTTTTAAACACTCGAGAAGATACATTTGTATAAATATTTAAATTTTCAGAAAAAAGATATTTAAATTTATGAAATATATTTAAATTAGATATCTAAATTAGATATTTAAATTAGATATTTAAAATAATCGACACAACGTAGAAGAGCTTAGCTATAAGCTGGGGGATTAAACTAATTATTCGCTTTGTTTTCTTGTCAGGCAGCAGTCATCTAACTCCCGTGTTGTAACTACAATGTCATGAACTTGCCAACTGAATTTTAACGAGCTGTTGATGCCTTATTTGCTTGTTTTCATATTTAGTGTGAAATCTAAGAAAGAAATATGAAGAAACTCGATGAGAAAATCTCATGAACACCATCGAAGTAATCCATTAAGTTATAGTCCCTGTCATAACTGACATGTATCAAATATAATTATTGATGTTCTACATTATGAGTAATGACATAGCAACATAAAACTTATCAAGTTGTAATTGCACATTGCTACTTACATACTTATTTACAGTTAGTATTTAATATGTAAAAGCTAATTTTCTAAAACACTAATTAGTTTCTTTCATGTAAATAGCACCAATGAATTATTTATTCTCTAAACAATTCTAACCAATGTGCACAAACACGACCTCGTATATTTACCTTAATGATTCTTGCATCGTTTCTTTCTTTGACAAGTACAGTGAAAGGTCGATGTTAAGCATACTTAATACAGCGAATTTAGACATTTTAATTAATTGAAACTAAACTGCTGCGAGCGGAAACAGTCATTAGAAAAATGGTAATTTCCGGTCAAGTAAAACGAAAGAGAAAATCCATCAAGATTTGAATCAATTAAAATTTATTAAAAATAGAATATAAACAGTTCGGAGTGAGTAAGCTCATTGACTAATAACGTTGGTTTTTCTCCTTACTTAGTTATTTCTAGGTATGATTTTTGGTATAATTAATTAGGCATTTAATGCTCCATGAATTAAATCCAGGCATACCTCCATGTACATGGTTTCGAGTTACGTATTTTTCACCTTTATGTCGTATATTTTAAAAAATCAACGGTAAAAATAAACTTCAACTTCAGTCGATTTATCTGACTTTGTGTCGATCTCAACTAACATTTAAAAATCATTAAAATTAAACACACACACACACAAATACTAAAGTGGAAAATAAAATAAAATACACGTGCAAATATGTAGAAATTATTTATTAAAACAAATATAAGCTAACATTTTTTAAATGCTAAGTTCTTTTACACAGTTTCTCGAGTTAAATCTCATGACTTCGAGATTTAATTCGAATACAGGTGTAACGTATCTTGGTTTCAAATTTTAGCAGAAGGCCAGTAACTTCGGAGGAAGAGGGAAGTCGATTACATCGACCCCCCAGGACTCGACTGGTACTTATTTTATCGATCCTGAAAGGATGAAAGGCAAAGTCGACCTCAGTTGCATTTGAACTAAAAACGTAAAGACGATCGAAATACCGCTAAGCATTTTGTCCGGCTTGCTAACTATTCTGCCAGCTCGTTGCCTTGGTATACCCATATATTATTACTAAATTAACTGTAATTTATTCTACGTTATTTTGAAATAATCGGTCTTAGCAATGCATTCGATGCTTGTGTCGTTCTGTTACGAATGATTTATTTCTTACATTTATATTTATATAGATAGACCAACAAAGTTCTTAAACGTAATGAGATACATTAAACGATTTCTCTTACAGAAAAATATAAAAAAATAACGATATGACGATATCATTTGAATTTCTTCTTCCTTTTTGGATATTTCAAGATTGTAATTGATTTATTTTGACTATAGCTCAAGGACCCTATGTTTCGGGAGTGAGAAAATGGGAAATTATAACTATCATGTCTTTTTCAAGGACGTGTAGTAGAAGTGAAACAACTTCAGCCATTATCGTATTGCTTGCAACTTAATTATTTGCTCTACAGCTATTGTAGTGTTTTTTGTATAAACACAGAAAGCTGAGAATTTATTTACATCAATAGAAATGGGATGCTGTGGTGATAATGTATTTCTTGCTTCTGTTACTTACCCATAAGTCAAACAGACCTATGACCAAAGGCTTTCCGACAATGGTCATCCAATATATTTTTAGAAACATCTAGAACTATATTTTATAATGGTTACAAATTTTGGTACTTTCTAAGGACGATAGACTATTATGTAAGAGAGATCTGACAGCTATTTTTTGCCACCGAGTGGACTTATGGAGGGTCCATCGTTGTATTATTAACATAAGTGAAATTTGGAATTAAAAACGAGCAGCGAATTCTGTTAAATTAATGCTGCATTCTCATTTTCATTGAGTAATCAAAAGATTCCCAATTGAGTGGACTAGGATGATGTGGCAATCATCCTTTTCTCAAATGTACCAGTAATTTAACATGAATGGAATATTTGAAAATGGAACTTGGTCGTAGAATCACGCCACCTAGAATTAAAACCAATTTTACGATATTCGCTAAGACTAGTCATGGATAAACTGCGACTCACGGGACTTTCTGAGTAGTACACCTAACACGGTATTTCCCGTTCATGAAAATAAGAGGTGGTAGTGATGACGTGAGTGCTTGTCACTATGAGCCTGTTCGATTTGAACCAACTTGTAACTAAACAGCGATAACTGATTTCCTTAGAGGCATAAGATTGTCAATTTTTTTAAAAAGGAAACTGCGTGACATTGACGCTTTTCTGCTGAGTATGAAAGATATAATTGATATGAAAAGTATACAAATTATTTATGAGGCAGCAAAACCAGTAATAGA
>NC_068982.1:44774290-44778172 GCF_001194135.2 Octopus bimaculoides | reverse complement strand
ATTACATTCGTTATTCATTAATATTTGCAATTTTCAAGAGCCAGCCTATGATCTATCTGTCTGACAAATATTAAAAAAAAAAGTTACCACGAAGAGTTCAATCACATGCGAAATATCAGTTGAACTACAACCATAGTAGCAAGGAATCAAGTTAAAATAAAACAAAAACAAAAAAAAAAAGCAGCTGAATTAATTTGAAAAATGCAAATATTTCCGAAAAATGACACGCACCAACTGACGTCATAACTAAGCAATGAAGTTGTCTAGAGATAACTCGAAAAGAGAACCACACGCTTACATACAACACCCACGACTAAAAGTTGTAAAAAAGCATTCGCCCCTTGCTCTCCGGTCACCCGTTCAATCTATGCGATTCATCAAAAACGAAAGTGAAACAACAACGACTACGACTACGGCATCAGCTAAAATACTCTTAACAATAACAAATGCAAGCATGAAATTTGTTTTTGCTATTTCGTAAAGGAATCAATATTGCAAACGTCTTCCCGCCACTCACACACCTAACGCCTACAACAGTCATATTTATAACTACCGACCAGCATCATCATCATCACCACCACCAACAACAACATCAACATCAACACAAACGCCAACACTAACATGGAGAACAGATGTAATAATACGACTACAACATCTGCTGGTGCTCCTATCACCACCACCGCCGTCGTCACGTTGATGATGATGATGATGATGATGATGATCCTTAACATCATGATCGTCGTCGTCGTCATCATCAACATTGTCGCCGCCGTCGTCGTCGCCACGACAACAGCTTCATCACAACAAAAACCAGCCATGATTTAACTACCTATCATCACCAGATCATTTACCATTAACTATTAAAACAACTAGTCTCTCACCGTCACCATCACCATCAGCTGCAGCAACAACAACAGTAGCAATAACAACACCTAATACTACTAACAAATGCTTCCTTTAATTACTACGTTCATAACAAAACCGCCACTACGACAGTGACTGTCAATATCAATAAATATATTCACGATCACCACCACCACCACACCACCACCATAATCAATTTGTAACCATTTCACCATCACCATCATCGCCATCTCTACCAGCAGCAGCTGAGGGCATCTGTACGTGGTGGTTCAACCTGCTAGAAATAGCAGCCAAATAATATCTCTTCACATCACAAAGCAAACCGCCTTAAAAATAGAGGGCACGTTAGATAATGTGATCTCAGATGGACTTATATCTTTTAAAAATTGGGGACGGTCGCGGCTGGAATGTTTTGTAACACAGTGGGACTGGATTTATAAATAGTAAACGGCAACACGAAACGCAGCACCACGTCAACTTACAATCCTGTGGCCACCACCACCAACAACAACAATGACAATTCTATCAGCAGCAGCAGCAGTAGCAGCAGCACCCCACCCAACCACCACTACCGCCGCCACCAGTGTTGCCACCCCTTACCGCCACCGCCACTCCCATCATCATCATTATCAATAAAATAGCCTGTTAGTATAGTAAAAACAACGGCAGAGATATTAAGCGGAAGTATAAAACAAATAGGTTAAACCTCTTGTTTATCTTTTTACTTATAATACTTCATTGAGCACTTGTAACAAGTAGTATAACACACCCACGTATACAGGCATGCATTGACACAAACATAAACATACACACACACTATATACATGAGTATAGATATGCACAGTCAAGCATTTTGCTACAAGCTTCAAAGACGTCCCTCGGCTCGTTAGAAATAGTTGTAAAAATTCTTCATATATTAATCCTACAGTTTTGTATAATAATTATTTCAAATTTTTGCCACAAGGGCAGCTTGGGGGAGTGGGGATGAGTCGATTACATTGGCCCCAATGTTCAACTGGTACTTATTTTATCGACTCCGAAAGGCTGAAAGGCAAAGTCAACCTCGGCGGAATTTGAACTCAGAACGTAGCGGCGGACGAAATACCGCTAAGCATTTCGCCCGGCGTACTAACGAATCTGCCAGCTCACTGCAACAACAACAATAATAATAATAATAATAATAATAATAATAATAATAATAATCTTTTCTATTCTAGGCACAAGACCCGAAATTTTGGGGGAGGGAGTCCAATCGATTAGATCAACCCCAGTACGCAACTAGTCCTTAATTTATCGACCCCGAAAGGCTGAGAGGCAAAGTCGACCTCGGCGGAATTTGAACTCAGAACGTAGCGACAGACAAAATACCGCTAAGCATTTCGCCCGGCTTGCTAACGATTCTGCCAGCTCGCTGCCTTAGTAATAGTAATAATAATAATAATAATAACAACAACAACAACAACAAGAAGACCCAGAGAGCGCAAACCTTCGCCAAGGCAACACCAACGTCCTCTCCACTATTAGCCGGAGATGATTTTTAATTTGAGAATATCTGAAATAAACTCGACTGCTCTCACAAACGAGAATACTAAAAATGAACCCGACCGCTCTCAAAAATCAAGTTAAAAACCCCGGAAAATCAATCCAGAATCCTTGTCTGGTACCAGATCGATCTCAATGGTAGTCATGGAATGTGAAGGTGGGTGTGCGAGCCGTGTTTGTAATGCTGCGTGTGTGTCGTCTGCAGTGAGAACAGGGACAGTTTTCTCTATGAAGGCATTTTTTAGTCTATCCACTGATATAGTGTCTTTACGATCATTAAGGTCTACAGTGAAAAATTTATCCGTGCGTGAAAGAAAACGGAAAGGGCTTGCACAAAAACGTGAGTCCAAGAAGTAAATCTTTCATCAAGGCAGAGCCAGAAATGCAATTGTCAAGTAAGTAAGAGGTTTTAAACAGGAGCGATATATTCAAAATTGGTAAAACTGAAAATTGATGAGGATAAATCAAATTTATTATTGTTACCGAATACGTTAATGTCAATTTCTGAGCGGTTTTGCTGCCGTTTGTTTATGTATTTTGATTTCTTTATCCATCAGTTTCTACTAAGATACAGACGCGAGTAAAATTAATAATATAGAAACGAAAATAAAACTTTGGAAACAGCAACACCACCATAACTTACGTGGAAACCATGAGCGTGATTTCAAGGGAGATAATCAGAGAAAGTCTTGAAAGTCAACGTAAGATCGTAATACTTCCTGTAAAGTAACGTAAATATAACAAATAATCCAGAATCTTTGTCCGGTACCAGATCGATCCCAAAATTTAATTAGTTTGTGCCAGTCACGATGTCAAACATTCCTGAAAATTTCATCCGAATCCATCCTGCGATTCTTGAGGTATCTTGTCCACAGACAAACAAACAAACAAATGCGACTGAAAACAATACCTTCGCTAAAGAGAAGGTAATAATTTTTTCTACTGGAAGCACAAGGCCTCAAATTTTGGGGAAGGGATTAAGTCGATTACATCGACCCCAGTGTGTAACTGATACTTATTTAATCGACCCCGAAAGGCGGAATTTGAACTCAGAACGCAACGACAGGCGAAATACCGCTAAGCATTTCGTCCAGCGTGCTAATGATTCTGCCAGCTCGTCGCCTTCACAATAATAATAATAATAATAATAATAATAATAATAATAATAAATAATAACAACGAGGAAGACATGTTAGATGATGCAGTTGTAGATATACTTAATGCACGAAGCATAAAAAGATGCAGCCATGTCTGAAATGTCTTCGATATAATATAGATCTTCCTGACTTTGGCCAATCTAAGAGTAAACAACAAGAATACAGATACACGTAGATGAAAGACGCAAAGCTAATGCATGCGCACACACACAAAGGTACAAAAAACACTGACGTACGCGCACGCACGCACACACACATACGCACACACATAAGCGCGCGCACACACACACACACACACACACACACACACACACACACA
>NC_068982.1:44773432-44774280 GCF_001194135.2 Octopus bimaculoides | reverse complement strand
CACACACACACACACACACACACACACACACACGCACACACACATTCCTACCTGCACACTAAAGTAAGGAAGGTCCAATACAAAATACATCTTAGAAGAAAGCTTATCAATAACAAATTATGGTTTTCAAGAAACAGAACCAAAGGCTGTTTCTCTCTCCCCCCTCTCTTTCTCTCTCTCTCTCACACACACATTCTCTCTCTTTCGTACATACAGTCACTCTCCCTCATATACCTTTTCTCTTCCATACACTCTGTCTGTCTGTCTATCTATCTGACTCTCTCTGTCTCTCTCTCTCACACACATACACACACACACCTACGCGCACACTCTCATGCATTCACGCACTCTCTCTCTCTCTCTCTCTCTCTCTCTCTCTCTCTCACACACACACACACACAAGCACATACATTCTCTCTTATACACATTCTCTCTTATTTTCCTTCCCCTTCTTTCCCTTACTCTATAGCTTTCTCTTGCATCATCCTCTTTTACTTCCTTCCCTTTCTTTCTCTCTTATCTTCACTCATTTTCTTATCCACTATGATGTGACAGATAACTAAGGTTTAATTAATATCCTCGCGTCTCCTTTCTCTCTCTCTCTCTCTCTTCCCTCCCCCTCCCGTACCAGTAATATACAGGATACATCTCAACAAAGTCTGTCCCCCCTTCCTTTCAACAAAAAACCGAGTCATGTATCTTGGGATATATAAGAATAATAGAAACAATATTGATTTCTTTTTTTAATGTTGTGCCTGCGGTTTGGAGCAAAAGGAAAGTAAAAGAAGGACGAGTCTATCATTACTGCTCGTAATGGGACGTTAGGGTAGGATGTGATGAGGAGGGAC
>NC_068982.1:44771263-44773125 GCF_001194135.2 Octopus bimaculoides | reverse complement strand
CACACATGCATAGAGACATACATAGAAACACGTATGCATACATTCATACATGCATGCATGCATACACACATGTATATAGACATGGATGCATGCATTCATTCATACAAACAGATACACATGCATGTATACGTTCATACATTCATACAGATACACATGCATACATACATGCATACGTATACATACGTTTGTACATACGTACATGCGTGCACGCATTCATACATATACACATACAGGCATTCATTCATACATACATGCATACATGTGTGTGTGTGCGCGCATTTATATGAAAATGGATCTCCGTCGGATTCGACAACGAGTGTTCCAATTGTTCGATCAGAAGAGCAGAATATTCATTGAATTAGCATGCAAGTGGCTGAATATTCCACAGACAAGTATACCCTTAATGCATTTATCGAGGAGAACAAAGACGAGACCTTCAATTACAGGTACAGTCCATCCGGCGAGTTTCTGATCGTTTCCGTCTACCCACTCTCAAGATTCGGGGTCGATTTGAAGCTACGCTAAAAGATACTTGCCTATGATACTACTCTAAGAGATAGAACCCGTGACGTCATAACTGAGAAAAGAACGTCTCAACCATTCGGCCATATCTACGACAACACACTCGCACACCCAGCCACATATCACATGTGTGCGTGTGTGTGTATGTGAACACACACACACACACACACACACACGGCGAAATATCGATATCTATCATTCCTGAATGGGACTAGGAGCGGATTGTCTCACCTGTCTATGACTTTCAGGTATTTATAATACCCCGTGCTATGGGGTCGTCGACCCTCAAACGTTAACAAGCAAACGTATATTGAGTATGTGCGTTCGATAATGTCTACAACACTAGCGCTACTTTTAATTCGTAACTGGTTTTATATATATATTTATATGTATATATATATATATATGTGTGTGTGTGTGTTGTGCTGGACGCTCAGCATCCAAGAGAAAAGTCTGAGTCAACTAGTTTTGTCTTTTGTTAAAGCCATCATCAGGATTCGTTTACTTCCTCTTAGCTTTTGAGGGAATGTATTGAGCATGTTATTTTATGAAAACTGCATTCCCATCAGGTCAGGTCTTTTCTCATTTACATAGTTAGTTGTAAAAAGAATTCGGTCGCATTAACATAAAATATTCACATGCTTAAGATTAAATTTATAATATATATATATAATCACACACACACGCACACACATACACACACAAGAGAGAGATAAAGAGAAAGAGAGAGAGAGAGAGAGGGGAAGGGTGGAAAGGAGAGGTGATTACATCTGTCGCTTTATACCATTCGTGAGGATAAGCAGCGTATTCTCCAAATAGTCCTGGTCGTAGAAAGATGTCTCCAGAGTTTGGTGCTGATGCTCTTTTCTGCCATCTTTCACTTTGTTGTGTCATTTTAAAGCACAGTTGATACCTTCATTGTGATGTTTGCCATTTGCCGACTGGGAACTGTGAGAACAGCAACTGGCTTAATAGGTGATGTGTGCACCCCATACATTGTATTGCATATAGGAAGCTCACACACATGCGCAGTAAACCCATCAAACATGCTGGCGCACACACACACACACACACACACACACACACACAACCACACGCGCGCATACACACGATGCTCATCGTGTAGCAATAACACTAGAAAGTGAAAAAAGCTACAGCAACACCAAGGACGGGGAGTAACTGTGTCATATTCATTTTCTTCTTACATCTCCTCCTCCTCCTCCTCCTTTTTTCTTCATCTTCTTCTCTTCTTCCTCCTGATCATCATTATCATGATAATCACCATCAACATTATCCCTTAGTAAAGTCATCGAAATTCACATTACAGCAAGCTTACCATT
>NC_068982.1:44770623-44770894 GCF_001194135.2 Octopus bimaculoides | reverse complement strand
ACCACCACCACCACCACCACCACCATTACTACTACCACAGGCAGCTGGCTGCTAATGTCAACATCCACAAGGGATCGAATCGATCGAAACAATAAGAGAAACACGAATCAGTCTCGGGATATCATTATGCTGTGAATGTGCATGTATGAAAGTGTGTGTGTGTGTGTGTGTGCACGTGGGTGCATGTTTCTATGAGTGCATTAAGGATGGGAGGTGCAGAGTAGATGCATGCCGAGTGCAAAAAACAAACGAACAAGAACCCCCCCCCCCC
>NC_068982.1:44770355-44770604 GCF_001194135.2 Octopus bimaculoides | reverse complement strand
CCGCTCGATAGAAGCTCACACAACCGATTCCATTGGAAAAAGCAACCTTGTATCATTAATAAGAAACACGAATATGTGTTGTTGTTCTTGTTGTTGTTGTTTAGCCCTGGTGCGACCTTGATCGAACAGACCTAATATCAAATAAGTTAAAGCCTTCATCATACTGTCTTTTTAAACATCGTTCAGGATGTCTTTGGTTGATACAACCTTTTTCTTTTTATATATAATGTGTGCTATTTCTTTACTACC
>NC_068982.1:44764418-44769745 GCF_001194135.2 Octopus bimaculoides | reverse complement strand
CATGGCTCCGGGTTCAGTCCCACTGTGTGGCACCTTGGGCAAGTGTCTTCTACTATAGCCTAGGGCCGACTAAAGCCTTGTGAGTAGATTTGGTAGACGGAAACTGAAAGAAGCCCGTCGTATATATGTATATATATGTATGTGTGTGTGTGTTTGTGTGTCTGTGTGTGCCCCCCAACATCGCTTGAGAACCGATGCTGGTGTGTTTACGTCCCCGTAACTTAGCCGTTCGGCAAAAAGAGACCGATAAAATAAGTACTAGGCTTACAAAAAATAAGTCCTGGGGTCGATTTTCTCGACTAAATGCGGTGCTCCAGCATGGCCGCAGTGAAATGACTGAAACAAGTAAAAGAGGAAGTTAGGTTTCTTCTCAGAGAACAAAGAACAAATATATTAATAAAAAAAAACGATAAAACTTTGTAAAAAAATTTGAACCTGGGTTTGCACCCCCTAAGCTGATTTCGTTCCCGAGCCAGTGAACATGTGTTCAGGCATGGTAAAGCAAGGGTAGTATAGGTCAGTGTTCCGCAACCTTTTTTCACTAGTGGTACACTTATATTCTTTTCAAAATTCGGCGGCACACCTGAACTAAAAATACCGCTAAAAGTAT
Source organism: Octopus bimaculoides (assembly GCF_001194135.2). Classification (NCBI taxonomy): domain Eukaryota; kingdom Metazoa; phylum Mollusca; class Cephalopoda; order Octopoda; family Octopodidae; genus Octopus; species Octopus bimaculoides. The sequence goes on along the minus strand of NC_068982.1, from coordinate 44,769,135 downwards.
CGGGGAAAATTATATTTAGTTTACATTGCGGCACACCTAGCATCGTCTCGTGGCACACCAGTGTGCCGCGGTATACTAGTTGCTGAGCACTGAAATAGATAGTTGCTAGGTGGTGTTTAGATAATACGAAACTTAAAACTCCCACTCCTTTATATAGGGAAGGTAGCTTTGATGTAGGAAGTTTGGTATAAAGATGGTTTTTGTCGAGCGAGCATGGAAGCAAACTCGTGATCATACAATTTCGTATCACGGAACTCTCAAAATCCGTGCTAGTTTACTCTTTTGCTCTTATACTTCTTTCAGTTATTTGACTGCGGCCATGCTGGAGCATCACCTTTAGTCGAGCAAATCGACCCCAGGACTTATTCTTTGTAAGCCTAGTACTTATTATATCGGTCTATTTTGCCGAACCGCTAAGTTACAGGGACGTAAACACACCAGCATCGGTTGTCAAGTGATGTTGGGTGGGTGGGGGGACAAACACAGACACACAAACACATACATATATATATATATATATATATATATATACATATATACGACGGGCTTCTTTCAGTTTCCGTCTATCAAATCCACTCACAAGGCTTTGGTCGGCTTGAGGCTATAGTAGAAGACACATGCTCAAGGTGCTACGCAGTGGGACTGAACTTGGAACCATGTAGTTGGTTAGCAAGCTACTTACCACATAGCCACTCCTGCGCCTAGTTTATCCACCATTAATAGACGTCATCACATAATATAGATGGCTATAACACCAGTCATTGTTTATCTGTATCATCACCAGTTTGTCGTTTTGTATATCCACAAACATATTGTCAAGTGTTTCCCAACCTTTTCGAAATGGCAGGTCGTGATTTGAGGAAGGTTTGTCTACTATTTTTAACGAATTGATTGACCACGTGGAGACTCCTTCCTTGGCCACTGGAATGTGCTTTGTAAATAACTGCTATCACAAAATAAATAAATAAAAATAAAAAGCAAAAAACAAACACTCAAACACGGAAATGCTGCTAAATTTGAGGAGTTAATAAATCGGTTTCCCGGAGCGGACAATAAATTATAAAAGGAGAGAGACGGGGAGGTGTTTTAAATGTCATAGTTAACTACGTCATGATGAGGTTATGCTAGTATTCATCTTAACTATTGTTAGATCGTATGGGAACTGCGTAAAATTCTCAGAGAAGCGCAAGCGGTTAAAAGGTTGATTAGTTATTGCTTTTGGTCAACACTAATTATTTCTTTGAAGGCGCAATGGCCCAGTGGTTAGGGCAGCGGACTCGCGGTCATAGAATCGCGGTTTCGATTCCCAGACCGGGCGTTGTGAGTGTTTATTGAGCAAAAACACCTAAAGCTCCACGAGGCTCCGGCAGGGGATGGTGGTCAGCCTTGTCACACTGTGTCACGCTGAATATCTCCGAGAACTACGTTAAGGGTACACGTGTCTGTGGAGTGCTCAGCCACTTGCACGTTAATTTCACGAGCAGGCTGTTCCGTTGATCGGATCAACTGGAACCCTCGACGTCGTAAGCGACGGAATGCCAACAACAACAAAATTATTTCTTTACACTTATATCTGAGTGTGCATGTGTGTATATATGCAATGAATTATGTGTGTGCGTGTGTGCACGCGCGCGTTTAACACTCAGATATACTTATGCACAGAGAATTACAAGAAGGAACAAGTCCAGTAGGAGCCCCGTGATGGTGATACAAAGAACCAAAGCAGTGTTGCTCAACTATTTTTTATTTTATCTATGGAGCCCTTTGATTCATATTTTTCTTGGAAGGACCTTCACAGCCATTCAATGTTTAAAAAATTCTATTATATTTTTAAATGCGGTGCTCCAGCATGGCCGCAGTCAAATGACTGAAACAAATAAAAGAATAAAAGAGTATATTTAAATATTAGGAATTGTATTAAAAAGTTGTTAAAATATTTTGTGTACTGTAGTAAAACCAATTTATTGAACATACATTTTAATATCAAAATCTTACATGGATCCATCCCTACCAGGGTCGTGTGGACCCCAGTTTGGAACCACTGATATTCTGAAAGCATTCAGAAAGTTTAATACCGAAGTTTCCTCGTGGATTCGTCATGCAGCTCAGAGGCGTAACTAGAGTGTATGTGCCACCCGGTGGCAACGTTTGAGTTTCTGCCCCCACGTGTCTGCTATACAATGTTTAAACATCAAATCCAAGAGTGCCGCCCCCATAAAAGCGTTGCCCAGAGCGAACCACATCTCACTAGTTATGCTACTGAAGTAGCTAATATGCCTTAAAGAGGTAAATGATATTCCTCGTTGAATGCGACTTGGTTGAAATTAACCCTAAAGAAGAGGCTAACAGAAAGAGATATCAAACAGAAGAGACAGGACGAGAACCGGGGCTCTCAGATCCAGTTGAGTTTCAAGTTTCATCTTTGCTATCAACGCACTTTTGTGTCAAAGCGTTCTTATATTGAGACGTTTCAGAATATATTGATAAATTTAATACAAATTATCCACATCGAGAGATACCAACAATAATGTGTGTGTATGTATATATGTATGTATGTATGTATGTATGTATGTATGAGTTTTATTTGAGTTCTTCTTGAGAGAGTTCAAGTCGGTCGCTAACAAAGCGACAAGACATTTTGAGTTAAGAGAGTTCCCGGTGTTTTTAAATATGTGGTCGAGTCGGTGTGTTGGTTAAACTGTCGACGCACACACCCACGTGCATGCATCTGTTGACATAAGAATCTCAGATGGAGAATTTTGAGAATATCCTCCATATCTTCACTGTGCCACTAATAGATTGGATTTGGAGAATCCACGTCAGTTTCTTTTGCTCTTTCTCTGTGAAACTAAATATTTCTAGGTTTTTGTGCAAAATATATGTATGTCTCTTCTATTTTTTAATTATTATAATTCTTCCACCGAGGAGTGGGCCGGTTTCCAACAAAGATACAAGGCTCCATCTTTGGGATGTAGTTAACACAGACAAATTCACATTTGGAACTTGAAAAATGTCTTGCATATTTTTACTGTTTCACTCACAGATTGCGCTTGTAATGTACGAATTAGCCGGTCGATTTCTCTTTCTGAAAATCCCAGTTTATCCAGATTCTCCTTTAAGCATTTACTAATAAAACCTAGTTCTCCAATTATTATTGGCATGAATATGAATTCATAGTCTGGATATAGAAGCTGGAGGTTTCGAAGCAGTTGTCCATAGATATCCTCTTTTTCTTTGAATTTCAAATTGATATTTATATCTGCAGGGCAGCTGACCTCTATGATGATGCATATCTTTGCCCCTCAGTCCCAAACAACAATATCCGGCCTGTTATGTTTACATTTGACAGAAATTTTGATGGGAATATTCCACCAGTATTCCTTGAGTTGGTGTTTATGAATGTATTCCATAACAGAGGGATTTCCTAAGTTTATTTCAGCATCATGCCGCATAGGGAGGTAGTACCGTGATGACATGCGTGATGTCTTCCCTAGAAACATGACATAGCCTACACATGCGGTTGCACCTTGGGATTACAAGAGCGTCACTATCTCTCTAGTTCACCAGGTACTTTGTGGCAATCTCCTGTTCCTGGATTGCAAACGCATAGCCTTCAAAGTGTAATGTGATGTAGTGGTCTTGTGTCCAAGAAAGGCTGCGCTTCGTGTTAATTCTACTGTCTTCAAGACACATGTATGTATGTATGTATGTATGTATGCTGGTATATAATTATTTAGATCTATTTCTAGATTTCCTGCCAATGCAGAAAGTGCGGTTTCTAACTTAGATCCAAGGTTCCTTCATTGGAATTTTAACACCAGCAGTGTAGTTGTGGATGGATGTGTGTGTGTACAAGTGAACTATACCAGAACACACTTGCTCCAAATGCAGCGCAGTGGGACTGAACTCAAAATGAGCATCTTAACAACACAGTCATGCCTGCAGGCATTGCGATGATTCCTCCACGTTTCTTTCCAGTCTTGCAGACATTAAGCACGCATATTAAGATTTCACATCAATCACATAAGTTTGAGAGAGATTACTGAATCATGGGCGGCGACTCTTTTCTGTTGTAAACTTATTTTTAAAAAAATGCATCTATGCATGTATCAGTATATTAAAACGAAGTCTGTATGCGTCGTTTTGTTAGCAAGCATTGTTATCTATGATGATGCATATATGAGTCCTGTTTGTTTAGCATTAATATATCCATATGCATTTCCCCATTTGCACATACAAAAATGTGTGTGAATGGGTCAGTGCGTGAGTGAGTGAGTGAGTGTATGTGTGTATGTGTGTGTGTGTGAGAGAGGGAGAGAGAGATTGAGAGATATAGAGATAGAGAGAGAGAGAGAGAAAAAGAGAGATAAAGAGCGTGTTCCTAGGAAAAGTGTGTGTATGAGTGTTCATTCACTATGCCAATATTTAGTGTAAATATGGAAAACATACGTAAGGCTGTTGTTCATTAATTAATCTTCGTTTCAGTTTATTTTTAGGTTTCGAAGTAACTTAATCTTCCCCCTCCCCCCACACACTCTCTCTCTCTGCACAAACACACACACACACACACACACACACACACAGATATGTACATATACATACATACCCCCACACACAGAGGGGAGAAATTCAGTTACTTCGATACCTAAAGATATAACACATGACACACACATATATATGTGTGTGTATGTATACACACACACACGTATATATATAT
>NC_068982.1:44763276-44764172 GCF_001194135.2 Octopus bimaculoides | reverse complement strand
TATATATGTACAGTATATATACATACGTGTTTGTATATGTTATATATATTTGCATATGTATGTGTGTGTGTATGTGTGTATAATCACAACACCTATCAGTACACATTGCCATCCGTTAGTGATGAAAAAGTGTTAAGGGTCTTTTTGATATACGGCAAGAGTGTAATTATTATAATCTAGAGATATAAAAATATATCATGAAGAACATATAAGCAAAATGTATTTTCTATACACAAGTTAAGTATATGAAAATTATTGTAAACTAAGGTCGGTGCACTAAACAATGATGACGACGAAGCTGCTGCTGCTGCTGCTGCCGATGTGCGCGCGCGCATTTGCGTTTGTGAATACGATGTGTAACGGAAACTCTGGTCTGTTCTGATTGTGTAGGTGTTTATATAGATATATGATAAAATCGTAACATATATGCATATAATAGAGAAATGTAATAATAATAATCATTTCCACAATAGGCACAAGACCTGAAATTTTTGGGGAAAGACGAAGTTGATTACATCGACCCCAGTGCTCCACTGGTACTTAATTTATCGATCTCGAAAGGATGAAAGGCAAAGTCGGCCCCGGCGGAATTTAGATGCAAAAAGATCTAGAAACAGACAGCCGTTCTTCTCACTTTTCTTTCTTACTTTTTTTTTTTTTGTAATGTCTGATATGAAGGAAAATCGGATTCTATTTCTAGCAGGTCGAAAGATTGCGCCTAAAGTTTCCTTGTTGGCTCGTGTAAATACTATTATATTATAGCAACATGCCTTTTAGACATGAAGTTAAAATCACACACACAAACACACACACACGCACAAGCACATACGCACGCACACACACAAGCGCACACACACAGACACACACACGCACACACACACACACACACACACACA
>NC_068982.1:44759113-44762530 GCF_001194135.2 Octopus bimaculoides | reverse complement strand
ATATATATATATATATATACATACACACATACATATACATATATACATGCGCACACCAATATGCTCTTACATACACATGAGCACGCATATGGAACATTAGTTTTTCTGGAATGTTCGACCTATCTTCTAAATACGGCACCCTTGCACACCATTGTACAGAAGATCGATGCCAGTGTTTTGGTTCTTTGAAGAAAATACCATCAGTCAGTCAAAGGAATCGTTGCCAGTCACCCCTGCCTGCCTGCCATCCATCCCATACACTAAAATCTTGGCTTCTTTCACTGACACAGATCTCACCATATCTGACTTCCTTCCCTACCCTCTTACGTAGCTTACCCACCGCTCTCTACGACTATTTCTCTTTCATACATCGAATCACTCACTGTTCGATCTCAGGCCACATCTCACCCCATACCCAATCAAATTGTTTTTTAATCAAATATCGATAATCTATAGTTAGTATCGAGGATCTTTCTTTTATTTACATTTCAATGAAAGAAGCGACCGTAGAAGGAGCGCTTGATGTGGGGAGTGAGAATAATAAGTGTTCAGATGTGAAGACATTACTTGGGAGAAACACCACCACCAACAACAACAACAAGGACGATGACGACGACAACAAGAACAATACCAAGAATTAGTACGTCAACAATAGATCAATAATAACACCAATAAGTATGAGGATATCAATAACATGAAGAACAACAGTGAAACAACAAAAAAGAAGACCCACAAAAACCAGTAAGAGTTATGTGAGGACAAAATACAAGCATGAAGGACAAAACAGAAATATATGACAAGAGCTAAAAGACATGGTAGGTGGGGGAATATAGATTGGAATAAGTAAACAGGCTATTAGAATGTGGGGAGAACAAAGAAATGAACGAGAAGGAGTAAATGGAAATAGGAGTCGGGCAGAAAGAAAGTGGAAGGGGAAACAAAAGAAAGAAAAGATAAAGAGGTGGAGAAAAATGTGATAAAAAAACAGAGCAGAATAATTCATAAATTATGATGGAGTTCCGGTGGATGGAGAACTCAGAAAAGAATAACAGATTGATTTACCCCCCCCCCCACACACACATATAATACACATATATACACACACATAAATGCATGTATGGGTCTGTGAACGTGTACATACACTTATTTTTGATTAGTTCTTGTACGCGAAAACGTGAAAATTTTTCCTCATTTTAGACATCGAATCGGGCTCCAAGTAACATCAAATGGCAACCAGGCATAGTGTTTCGGTGGGATTTTCGCCTCCTCAGTGAAAGATTCTGCTTCGTATTTTGAAGCTAAGTCGGAACTTCTATTTCTATATATAGGAAACTGCAAATAACACAGTTGTTGATGTGTGCTGTGGATTTCAAAGGTGGAATTAATGTAGAGTAAGCATACTGAAGAGATGAAATGACACCGAAACATCGTGTCTGTTAGTCTACTGACATCGCTTGGTGGCCCGTCTATGTGTTATTACGCAATAGAATTCTTTTTGTCTCCGAGACAATATTCCGCTGCAAATGCTTAATTACTGCGGATAGATTTCAATGCAACCAGCGAGGGAACCTCTACGTAGTTGTTAGATTTGGTTTAAACAGCAGACAAATCTCTCTCGAATTTCACTCCACCGTCTGAAATAACGTCAGAGTTGATTTGGGGACAAACAACAACAAAAGATTTCAATGGCTATTTTGCTATTTGTATCTAAATTTTCTTTGCTTGATCATTTGAATTTCTAAATAAGGATTCAGCAGTTCGAATTTCGTCTATGGCCTAGTACTTTGTTCTTTGCAAACACACTTATTTATAAATCAGTAAGTAAGCATCATGTAGGAGTAAGAGTAGTTGATATAGAGCAGCGTAGACCGGTAATAAAGGTTCACGAGTGGATTTTGCCTGGTTTGCTGTGCAATCTAAATCACAGTTGAAGATGGTTCATAAGTGAAGGATGCTATAAAATTACCAGCCAAGTTTCCAAGGCAAAGAACCGTCACTGTCGGTTACGCCAACGAAGGTTCCAATTGATCCGATCACAAGACAGCCTGCTTGTGAAATTAATGTGCAAGTGGGTGATCACTCCCCAGACACGCGTATCCGTAACATAGTTCTCAGGGAGATTCAACGTTGACGAAGAATGTGACAAGGATATACAAGTGCAACTTATTTTTGTCAGTTGAGTGGACTGGAGCAACGGGAAATAAAGTGCCTTGCTCAAGGATACAACGTGCCATCGGGAATCGAACTCATGACTTACGATTGTGAACCGAATAACCTAACTACTAAGCCACGCACTTTCTTCCACTGCATAAAGTGGTTGTGAAAGAACACTGAAATCTTCAAGTTTTATTTATTTATTTATTTATTTATTTATTATTATTATTATTATTATTATTATTATTATTATTATTATTATTATTATTATTTTTTTTTTTTTTTGAAGATCGTTTGTCAAACTATTTTGTTAACAATCTCCAAATATTTCAAGCAAATACAAGCACAAGCTAGGAGAGGAATCAATGTGCAGTCATTCGAGCTGCCGGAAATAGCAGCCACATCTCCTTCAAATCGCACCCTTGCAAACCTTCAAGTATATGTACACACATTATACACTGTAGACGTTGATGTACGAAAAGACGGAGCAGTCGCTGATGGAACGGATTCGGTCAATGGTCAACTCAAACAGAGCCGACCGTGGGTTAAACAACAATAACCACAAGTAATAGCACAAGTGATAATAAAGGGATTTACAACCTTTGAAATACATGGGATGCTTCAATGCATTACAGGATAGATGCCTCTATTTGCTATTTGCTTAAATTAACGAAAAAGTAATAAATAAATAAATAAATAAATATAAAAAAGAGGAAGCTAATTATTACAATTAACGAATTAATTTAAATAATCATTAAATAATCATTAATTTGAATAATAAATTTCTATGTTGGCCTTCATTTTAGCACAATTGATAATCTAATGTCTGCTTTCACTATGACGCTAGACACGCCAAAAGTGTCATAGAATATGTGAGCTACGGTGAACCTGAGTTGCTGATACCTTTGGAGAAAGGAGACAAAAAAAAAAAAAGAAAAAAAGAAAAAAGGGCAATATAAATGTTACTTTATGTTATTTCCCCTCGCCCTAAATATAATTTGTGACGTTGTCTTCGGGTTGGAAATCAATAAGTCATGTTGACCTTATGTGGTTGGTAGGCATACCGTCAAAGATAAAATTAGTTATCAAAAGATTTTACATTAAGCCAGAGCCATCTTAAATTGGTCAGTCACCGTATTACAGTGTCACTCATTTAACTTGATCGTTAGTCAAAGGAAACATCAGTTTGGTTAATCACATGTTCATCAGTTCAGCTAGCTTTCAGAATTAACTGATTTATCAATGCAAAAAGAAAAAAAAAAA
>NC_068982.1:44757858-44759103 GCF_001194135.2 Octopus bimaculoides | reverse complement strand
AAAAAAAAAAAAAAAAAGAAAGAAGTTATCCATCCATAAATCTTATCTTCAAAAGGTAATTCATTTTATCGTCTATTTGGCCGATACATTATCATTAACATCATTACAACCACTTCCAGAACCATCTCGACACCTAGCTAAGCTACTATAGTCGCCATCACGATGATATGATTTTACACCCTTCACTCTGCTTTCGTGATCACTAATCCTTAATTATTTCTATCAGAACTCTGTTTTAATTAACATCGAGCAAAGCAAATTCTGTTTCATAATATCAACTTTGGTTCTTGTGTCTCGAGACGATCATCCATATCGATCATGCACATTGATCTTGTCTTTATTTATTTCCTTTCCCTATTCTCGTTCCATGTCATTCTACTCATTCTCCTTCTTTATTCGCATTCCATTTCATTCTCCTATTCATTCTCCTTCCTTATTCACATTCCCCTCCATTCTCTTGTTCATTCTGCTTCCTTTTTCTCATCCCATGTCTATCCGACCTCAGAGAAGCAAAGTTCGACGACTTTTCTAAGAGAGTAACGCAAACGAAATATTTCATACGTTTCGCTGATTTCGATAGTGCCCTCCCGTCTCTTAAAATATTAAAACTATATGCTACTATACAACTATAGTAACATATTGAAACAATCTCACACGATTAGTTTATCCTCTTTATAAAAAGTTTCGTATTAAGAAAAAAAAAAAAAAAGTACAACAGACTTAAAGTGCTGAAACATGTTAGAAAAACAATGACCATAGTAAAGTAATAAATAAATTAATTAAATTTATAAAATGGGATAAATCAGGCATGGAAAACACCTTACGAGCAGGGTGCTGCTTGAGACATGGGCTCACTATCCGGCGGGCTGCACTACCAAAAATAAAAGCCAAAGTCATTTTTCGTTAGGCGTGCTATTTAGAAAGACTCACAGACTGCACTTTACTCTTTTACTTTTACTTGTTTCAGTTATTTGACTGTGGCCATGCTGGAGCATCACCTGTAGTCGAGAAAATCGACCCCAGGACTTATTCTTTGTAAGCCTAGTACTTATTCTATCGGTCTCTTTTGCCGAACCGCTAATTTACGGGGACATAAACACACCAGCATCGGTTGTAAAGCAATGCTAGGGAGGACAAACACAGACGCACAAACATACACAAATATATATATATATACATATATATACGACGGGCTTCTTTCAGTTTCCGTCTACCAAATCCACTCACAAGGCTTTGGTCGGCCCG
>NC_068982.1:44754017-44757848 GCF_001194135.2 Octopus bimaculoides | reverse complement strand
CCAAATCCACTCACAAGGCTTTGGTCGGCCCGAGGCTACAGTAGAAGACACTTGCCCAAGATGTCACGCAGTGGGAATGAACCCGGAACCATGTGGTTGGTAAAGAAGCTACTTACCACACAACCACTCCTGCTCATGACTGAGATAAATTATAAGTATACCTACTTATATACGCATGGCTCAGCGGTTAGAACATCGTGCTTACATTCATGATGTAGAGAGTTCGATACCCAGACTGGGCTATGTGTTGTGTTCTTGAGCAAGATATTTTATTTCACGTTGCTCCAGTTCACTCAGCTGTAGAAATGAGTTGCGACGTCACTGGTGCCAAGCTGAATTGGCCTTCGCTTTTCCTTTGGACAACATCAGTGGCATGGAGAGGGGAGACTGGTATGCATGGGCGACTGCTGGTCTTCCTTAAACAACCTTGCCCGGACTTGTGCCTTGGAGGGTAACTTTCTAGGTACAATCCCATGGTCATTCATGACCGAAGGGGGTCTTTACCTATACATATACATATATGTGAATGAATGGTGAATGGTAGTCTATCGAGTTCGAGAAAGATGGTTCTGAAATTTCTTGCTGAACAATCTGCACTGATGATTTATTTATAGTGATCAAATGTTTTTACAGCACATTAACTCATTTCCTTCATCAAATCGGCATTACCTGTACAGGTGCACGGTGTTCCTCACACGAAATGTCGACGTGGTCGCTGAGCAACGTGAAACGAAGTGTTTTGCGCAAGAATACATTGCATCGCCCGGTCTAGGAATCGAACCATCAATCTCACAATCGTGATTGCACCAGCGGTAACCACTATTCCTCGCGCACACACATGCATATATGTACACACACATATACACGCGCGAGTACACACGCACATATAAAGCCACGCGTGTTCGCGCATATATATATATATATATATGCGCGCGCAAAACACACATGTAGAAACATGCACACACACACACACACACACACACACACACACACACACACACACACACACACACACACACACACATACACATACACTTACACACACACACATACACATACATGAGCAAAAGGTAGGAGAAAGGAACAAGAATATGGAGTAATGGTGCAGATTACAGGGTTAAGCAGACAAATTGACAAGAGGAAAGACGGAAGGATATCGATTTGTTTGTCCATGAAAGGAATCACAAAAAGTAAACCAAGGTGAGTAACAGAATCGTCATCATAAACATATTTAGAACTTTCTAGAAACGAGCAGGAAATAAAAACACCTCAGAACATTAACAAAAACAAAAAAAAGCACTATTTTAAATACTTTTTAACAGACTTGGTTGATAACAATATGAGGATAGGATGATGTTGACGTCAAATTTATATATCAGAGGACATGAGATAATTATTTTTGGAACAAGGAATCTCGAAGCAAACGTAGCTCTAAATAGTCCTTTCTATTACAGGCACTAAGCCTGATTATTTTGAGTGGGATGGGCAGGAGCTAGTCGATTTCATCGATCCCTAGTACTTGAATGGTATTTATTTTATCGACCCCCTAAAGGATGAGAGGCAAAGTCGACCCCGCCGGAACTTGAACTCAGAACGTGAAGACAGATGAAATGCCGCTAAGCAGTTTGTCAGCTTGCTAACGGTTCTGTCAACTCGTCGCCTATAAATAATGGTTTCAACTTTTGGTACAAGGCCAGCAATTTCGGGGGAGGGGGTAAGTCGATTACAACGACCCCAGTGTTCAACTGGTACTTATTTCTTCGATTCCGAAATGATGAAAGGCAATGTCAACCACGGCGGAACTTGAACTCAAAACACGAAGACAAATGAAATGCTGCTAAGCAGTAACGATTCTGCCAGCTCGCCGTCTATAGAAAACTACGTGTAAATATCGGGTAGAAGAAAACCGAAGGCGGCTCCTAGAATATGAACCAATATCTCCTCTAAAGCGTTCAACCAGTGTACCAAAACAGCCTTTCGAATTTCGAAAATCCATTTTAGAAACTATGCCCAATAGCAAGAATTTTTGTATTGTTGACGTCAGACTTCAAGAGGGCGTGAAATTATTATTATTTTTTTTTGGAACAGTGGATCTCGAAGGAAACAAAGCGACAAATATCGTCGTGTAAATATTGGGTTAAAACCATTTGGATAGAAACAGTCAAGAGCTGCACGTGGGATACTAATCCACACCTTAAACTTTTAACCACTAGACCAAAGCAATCTTTCTAAAATGGATTTCTCTGTCCATTTTAGAAACTTTATTCCTATAGTTATGTGCGATCTTATTTAACATATTGGTGTATATTCGAACATGGAAAGACAATACGCTGCAGAAATTGTCTTTCCGTGTCCGAATGTACAAAAACATGTTAAATAAGACTGTCCACAACTATGCTTCGTGCGTTATTAGAGAATATATTTACGATATACACATTTAAGCGATACACATATATTTCATAAATGAGAGGACGTCTGTAACGCAAAGACGTTGTTTGATACGTTTTCACATGCGATAGATGCACGTAGGTAAGCTTCCATTTTTTAATTGTTTATTTGTATTCTTCCTAAAAGGATCTTGAGCAAATGCTTCATCATTGGAATTTGGATAATAACAACAATAGCTATTCCATATCGAACATTGAGTAGGTCTTGCATATTTTTACTGTTCTTCTTAAAAATTGTATATGTTAAGCTTGTGTTAGTCAGGCCTCTTTCTTTGCTTCAAAATCTTAGCTTTTTTAGATTGGTACATAAGACATTTGCTACAAAACATAACCATATGTATGTATGTATGTATGTACGTACGTACCCATCCATCCATCCATCCATCCATCCATCCATCCATTCATCCACCTATTTTTATGGTTTCGCTTACAGAATACGCGTTAAACGCGCACGCGCACATACATATGTTCATACAATCTATCTATCTATCTATCTATCTATCTATCTATCTATCTATACATACATACATACATACATACATACATACATTGTGAGTCCGAGAGAAATTAAGCAAAGTCAAACAAAACTACTTTTGGGCCCCAGGATGGGTGAAGTAGCTCAGAAAATTCATGGGTGCTGAACAAGTTTTATTATGGGGCGTCCTGTATATAGTCATAGTTTCCTCTTTGGCTTTCAAAAGATATGCATACATAAACATACATACTAGCTTCTCAAAATCAGAAAGTAGAAAGCTGATTCGAAGAGTACAGATCCAAGTCATCATTGGAACTGTAAAAATCTGTAAAACATTCCAGAAGTTTAAGTATGTGCATGTCTAGACACGCAATTATATGCATGAGAATACATAGATAAAACAAAATATACAAATCTGCATATATACATACACACGTACATGCAAAAATTCCTTGTTGATGTAGTTGAAATTCCAATGAAGGAGCCTTGGATCTAGGTTAGAAACCGGCTCTTTCTCTATTGGCAAGAAATCTTGAAATAAAACTGAATAATGACATGCAAAGATGTATAAATGCACGCATTCGTTCGACCGCGCCAAAACGAAGACTTTTGAATTTTACCATTAAGCTGTAATTAGCAGAACCATATGCACGCGCACCCATGGCGGTGGGCAACTCTGTATACGATTCTGATGATTACGGTACATTACAAATCAGGCTGATGAGGAATAAACAAATGGTAAGAATTTGTTAAATCCGAAACTAGTTCCTGTTTAATAATGCTTGTTTAGGTGATTTTAAATGTCTTGCCCGCTCACGTTTTTGGTATGCTGCTATATTTCATGTTGAGAACAATTTAGGTTTTAATAGACACAAGATGTGATCTATTTCTAGCGCATTAATTGTCCAC
>NC_068982.1:44750669-44751451 GCF_001194135.2 Octopus bimaculoides | reverse complement strand
ATACATTCATAAGTATATACATAGTACATACATAACATTCATGCATATATAATATACATACATACATACATACATATCATACATACATAACAAAGATAGATAGATACATACATATATACATAGCATCACACATACAAACATACATACATATATACATACATATATACATACAAAACATACATATATATATACATACATATCATACATACATAACATAGATAGATAGATATATACATACATATATACATACCATCACACATACACACATACATACATACATACATACATACATACATACATACATACAAAACACACATATATATACATACATAACACATACATAACACATACATACAAACACGCACTGGTGATTGTTGTGTAAATAAATAAATAATAATAACAATCAATGTACACAAGTAATTAATGAAATTAGAAAGGAAGCGATTGTGATACATTACGTTTACTTTCGTGGATACATACATACATAACTCTTAGATATATACACACATACAAAACCTACACACAATCGTACTTATAGTCAAACATACATACGTACGTACATAATTAAATAGTTCACAGATTCACGTGATGTATAAGTTAAAAATAATGAAAATGAAAGCTGTAAAAACTACCGTTCTACATATTGTAATGTATGTACCTTTGTAACATGCACTGTTTGGAGAGATATGTGCAACTTTCCTGTCTGCTGTTCGTTGAAACTAACTCAATCAATGCCAATACACTTATGCAACCCACATATGTATATATATATATATATATAT
>NC_068982.1:44748272-44749686 GCF_001194135.2 Octopus bimaculoides | reverse complement strand
GTGTGTATGTGTGTGTGTGTATGTGTGTGTGTGTGTGTGTCTGTGCGCGCGCGATGTATGTATGTATGTATGTATGTATGTATGTATGTATGTATGTGTGTACGGACACATTTCTTTCGAGTCGGCGAAAACCTAATTAGTGTGGGCGTATTTACAGGTAAATGACTTTGCAGTAGTACATATATATGTTTGTGTGTGTGTGTGTGTGTGTGTTTCTGTGCGAGTGTGCGCGCGTGTATATATATATATATATATGATAGTTATTTCTAACTTTGGTAGACTATCACATATTTTTGGGGAAAAGTGTAATCAATCAGCCCAATGTAGATAAATTACATAGTCGGCCTCAGTAGGTTTCGAACTCAGCAGGGGAAAAAGAAATAGAAAGATGGAGAGATGGAGAGAAAGCTAAAGAGTAAAAGAGAGAAAGAGAGAGAGAGAGACAGGCAGAGACAGAGAGAGTGAATTTTGTTTATATTGTGGTACATATGTTCATATACATAATTAATTAATTAATCCCACTATTATTTAAAAACCAGAATATTTTTACGCCGCAGGATTATGAATTTAAATGCTACCGAGAGTGAAACTTTCGAGTTCGCATCACATCGATCTGGTCTAGAAATATTAATCATGTCCCTACTCACGCACGTACGCGCGTGCGCGTCAACCTTAGACTATGACAACGGACACATGTCCAAGATCCAAGATAACACGCAGGCGGGGCTGATCGGAACCTAAAGACTTCACGATACCGAAGCGAACTTCGACAACATTACGAAGGATAATTTGCAGTATATGGAGAAAAGAACGAAAATCTCACGTTACTGTGTATAATACCTGTTATATGCTATACACAATGTTGGATTAAAGGAAAATACCAAACCCCTTTGCGACAATTTTTCTTCTTTTACAAATAGATAAATAAATAATAAATAAAAATAAATCAAGTGGTATTATGGGCTTGTGCCTAAAAGATATATTAATATTGTTTTACGCTGCTTTCGCTTTCGAAGTGAATGCCAAATAAAACTCCAACGACTGATTTTGAAGATATGAAGGAATAAGATATCATAAGAGTTGGAAGAAAAACGAAAGGAATCTATCATAATAGTCGTAGAGAATTTAATATTCGAGGATTCTTGGATATTTATTTCGGTGTAATGCAAATGTGAAAGTGATCGTATATAGTTGTGGGAAGTTGTTCGTAAGGAATCGTTGTAGGAGATAAGAGACTGACGAAATGACACACGGAAAGCGACGAGATGGTCATAGGAGGAAGGCTTTTGATCATAAATCTGATCTTTCAAGGTTGACCTGGGACTAAACATTGACAGCAGCAGTTACAGCAATACCGTTCTCTAACGTCTGATATATATATATATATATATATATATATATATATATATATATA
>NC_068982.1:44746680-44747756 GCF_001194135.2 Octopus bimaculoides | reverse complement strand
CACACACACACACACACACACACACACACACACACACACCCGTGCGCACGCACGAACTCACGCACGCACACACGTACATCCATGCAAATATACCTACATACTATTAGCTAAAAAATGTGCGCTGAGAAACAAACAGGTTGTTATACAGTTAAGAAGACTCTTAATATAAACAGAGTAAAATATAAACATGAGACCTTAGAGATTGAGGGACAAGGAGATTAAAAACCGTTAGTGTTGTTGCTATAGTTGTTTAGCACCAGGTCAGTCGTAATCAAAGGCGTTCCAATCATGGCTATCACGTCATTTATTTTTCAGGCACAGCGTGTCTAGGTCTACATTGTCAAATGACTGATAGATCAAGGGTCAAAATAGATGGATTAAATTTAGTGTTGTTGCTCTTTAGCACAAAGTCAGTCCTCAATAGGCAGACTTATGACAAAATGCAACCCATCTTATTATTTTTTCTCCGTGCACAAGTATATCAAGGATTATATTATCCAATGAGTCCTTTAAAAGTATACATATGTTGGATGTATGAGTTAAGACAGTTTTTGCTGCTATTTCTAGCATGTCGAGTGAACACGGACAAGACTCCACTCTTTGGCTCGGAAACGTGTGTGTTGCTGGAAATGGTAATAAAATGAAAGGGAGCGGGTTCAAATCGTCGGGTAGGTGAGATGTTTTTTACTATTTTACCCTGTAGTAAATACTGACTTGGATGCTAAGTTTTGATTAGAATCGCAATGAAGAAGTTTGGTTACATATACATACATATACATACATATACATATATTGTATTAATATACAATATATGTATATGTATGTATGTATGTGGGAGAATGTACGAAAAAACAACAGCAGACGAGGACAGGTGGTGTAAACAACAAAAGGATGTATTAGTATGACGCTCGGGAATACGAAAAGTCTTTGACGTTTCGAGCTACGCTCTTCAACAGAAAGAATACGGAGACAAGGAGAAAAACACGGAGAAAAAAAATTGATTGTATGCATGCATATGTATACATACATACATACATACATATACATATATATATATATATATATATATATATATA
>NC_068982.1:44745148-44746473 GCF_001194135.2 Octopus bimaculoides | reverse complement strand
TATATGTATGTATATATTCAGGTCTTAACCCATTACTTTTTATTCTGAGAAGTTATATACTAGTACCTTTAAACCTATTAACATGGAGAAAACAGTTAGAAGGCGTTGTTAGGTGGGTGCGATGAAGAGGGACAGAGAGAACGAGGATGATTAAGGGAGGGAGAGAGAGAGGGAGAGAGAGAGAGAGAGAGAGAAAGAGAGAGAAAGACAGAGGGGAAAGAAAGAAAAGGAAAAGAAATGAAGCAAAATCATCAGTTATCCTTACAGTATGTTTTGTGCGTGTGCGTGTGTGTGTGTTTGTGTGTGTGTTTGTATGTGTGTGTGTATGAGTGTGTGTGTGTGTGTGTGTGTGTGTGCGCGCTCGCGCGTCTTTTTTTTCCTTAGTAAAAGAGTAAATAAAAGCATACTGAGGTTGTTAAAGATTGAGCAATTGAGGGAGGAGAGAAAAGAGGAAAAACAAAACTGATAGAGGATCGATAGACAGGCGGCAAGATAAATAGAAAGATAGAAAGATAGATAGATAGACAGATAGATAGATAGATAGATAGATAGATAGATGTAGAGAGAGTGAGAGAGAGAGAAGAATAATGAAAGAGAAAGTGTAAGACTGAAAGTGAGTGATAAGATGATGAACGGCAAAAATTTGGGACACGTACATTCACGCGCGCGCGTGCGCGAATACACACACACATACACCCACATGCATAGAACTACAGGAAGAAAACAAAAGAAGGAAAAGAAGCTAAGAATAGGATTGAATGTGTAAGAAGATGACCGGAGAGAAGAGAACCACTGACAGAAAAATCAATCGCAAAGAAGAGGCGCGAAAAAGAAAAACATAACATGGTGGAATAAAAATAAGTTGAGAAAGAAAAATCGAGAAAGCTTGCGTGTGTGGTAGAGAGTATTGTATGTTTATGTAACTAGATAGATAGACAGACAGATAGATAGATAGATAGATAGATAGATAGATAGATAGATAGATAGTTAGATAGTTAGATAGATAGATAGACAGACAGATAGACAGATAGACAGACAGACAGACGGACAGATAGATAGATAGATAGACAGACAGGCAGATAGATAGATATTCACACACACACATATATCATACAAATGTATGATATATATGTTTGTGTGTGTGTGATGAATGCGTAAATATAGATATAAACATTTACATCTGTATCTGTATAAATATATATATGCACATACATACATACATACATATGTATATGTATATATATATATAAATATATATATATATATATATATGTATGTGTGTGTGTGTGTGTATAAAAATATACGAAAGAGAATGGAGGGTAAAG
>NC_068982.1:44743653-44744717 GCF_001194135.2 Octopus bimaculoides | reverse complement strand
TTCTTTTACAAAAGGAACAAAAACAACTGACTTGGTTTTCTTCATAAATAAACAAAATCAATCAGTCAATTTATCGAGTTATTTATTATATACGAAGTATGAATGACAGATGCAAAAGTGAGAGAGAGAGAGAGAGAGAGAGAGAGAGAAAGAAGGAAAGATTTTAAAAACAATTAAGAAAAATCCCTCGCAATTTTTTGTTTGTATGAAATCGGTAAAACAAAAAAAATCAAATCCAATCACACTTACCTCTTTCAATGAGGCTGAGCACAAGAAACAGCAAGAAGAGGGGACTTACATCCATCTTTAGTT
Organism: Octopus bimaculoides; assembly: GCF_001194135.2. NCBI lineage: Eukaryota > Metazoa > Mollusca > Cephalopoda > Octopoda > Octopodidae > Octopus > Octopus bimaculoides. Next base: position 44,744,405 of record NC_068982.1, on the reverse strand, counting down.
AGTTGCTGTTCATAAGCAAATGTCAGACGGTCCAACATCCGGGGGATTACTGCTGCCTCCGCCTCCACCTCTCTTGCACTCTTCTAGCTTCTCTTTCTTTTCTTCATTTTTCTTCTCCTCCTCTCTGCACGCTCTTACTTTGTCTTCTTTCACTTACAGCATTTTCCGTCCCTCACTTTTCCTCCAGCTCATACCTCTACTCTTATTAGTTTACTTTTCATTCATTCGTTTCATTCGTTTATTTATTTATCTATTTATTTATTCATTTCGTTTCTTTCTTTATTTCTTTCAATCTCCCTTTCTTTCTTTCTTTCTTTCTTTATTTCTTTCTTCCTTTCTCTCTTTCTTTCAATCTCTTTCTTTCTTTCTTTCTTTCTTTCTTTATTTCTTTCTTTCTTTCTTTCTTTCTTTCTTTCTTTCTTTCTTTCTTTCTTTCTTTCTTTTGCCACTCACATTTTCTTTCTCTTCACAACACAACGTTCCCTTACGTTTTTCTCGATCGCCATTTCGGAAAATCACTATCGCATTGAGACATTTAAACATCAATGCACACACATACATGCACACATTCACGCACACACACGCTCACACACTTACAAACAACGAATGTCTATTGACACAAGAGACAATTTTATAAACATACACAATCAGCTACAAACACCTCAACACAGCCACAAGCAGACACACACACACACAGATCACATGTACGCATATGCAACATAAACTGCTCATACATAAGTATATATATATAT
>NC_068982.1:44742213-44743005 GCF_001194135.2 Octopus bimaculoides | reverse complement strand
TATATATATATATATATATATGTATGTATGTATGTATACACACACACACATACACACGCATATGCATATATGCATGCATACATGTCTACATAACATTTTATATATATGTGCGTATGTGTGTATATGTATATATATATGTATGTACATTATATATATATGAGAGAGAGAGGTTGTTGTATCTCGGGAGGGTCATTACACCAGTAAAGAATACACGCACTGGTTCTGTTTCACTTCTTTGTTATTTACTTATCAATTACTTAACTAACTACTTAACTAATCGATTGTTTGATTAATCGTTCGGTCAGTTAATCACTCAATCAATCGATCAGTTAGGTTTGAAGTAGACCTGGTGTAAGAGAGGACATGTCATAGACGAGGCGACCAATGATGTTGAAAGAACTTTGATTAATCTGGTTGACTGATTGACCGAAGAATTAATCAAACAATCGCTTAAGTTCATTGATTTAGTAGTAAACCAATTGACAAATAAATAATGAAGAAGTGAAACAGAGTACGTGCGCGTTATACGTGCGCCAATGACATTATCGAGATAACAAAATATATTTTGACACACGTGTTCACATCAAGAATCTAGCAACCAAAAAAAAAATGTTTTATATATATTGGCTGTGTAGTAAGTAGCTTGCTTACCAACCACATGGTTCTGGGTTCAATCCCACTGCTGGCGCCTTGGGCAAGTGTCTTCTACTATAGCCTCGGGCTGACCAAAGCCTTTTGAGTGGATTTGGTAGACGGAAACTGAAAGAAGCTCGTTGCATATATATATATACA
>NC_068982.1:44740797-44741857 GCF_001194135.2 Octopus bimaculoides | reverse complement strand
CCTATTCCAACTTATATTCACCCTATACACCACTTCCTTTTCACTATTTTTTAAAAATATTTGGTATTTCTTTTAAATGTATAGAGCGAACGCTTCTTTCCTCTGTCTGTTTCTAGTTGAATTATACACCAACCACTCTTGATGCCAACAACTACATGTTATGTAACTAAGCGCGCAACTGTCTTTAGTTCAACGGCAGCTGGCAAACTGACTAGTAAACGAAATCGCAATTATGCACCATAAGCAAAGGTATTAGAAGCTGGAGTGGGACAAAAATGGCTGCAGGTGGGAGAGGGTTCAAGATTTAAGCTTAATGAAGGTAGCGCTTACCAAAAGTTTCCTTGCTCTTAGGCGCTGAGAATCCCTCAAAAAATTATAGGCTATGTATTCTTGTCATAGTATACTTACAGTGCATTCTCCCCGTTCGCTTAATTCACGTAGATTTAAAGTCAAAAGACTGACGACCTGTTAAGTTGTTGTGCACTCCCGGTATTTAGATATTTCTTTAAAAAAAAAAAAGTATCGCTTAGGTTTATCTGCCTATATGTACTACGTAAGTCCTACATATGCATGTATGTACATATGTATGTATACGTGTGTGCGTGAGTGTGTGTGTATGCTTGCACACATACATGCATAAAATATACACATACACATATACACACCCCTACATTTATACATATGTATACACATATGCATACGCATACACACAACCGCGCGTACACACACACACACACACACACACACACACACACACACACACACACACACACACACACACACACACACACACACACACACACACACACACACACCCCTGTTTGTTAATTTAGTTTTCCCTTCTAAATAATTCGTTCCTTTTACAAATGTTTAATTGCAATTTATTCTGAGATGATTTTCATACCTTTTCAATTCAATTTAATTGAATTCATTACTTTTTAATGTCATTTTCTTTTATTCTACATTTCACATTTTCTTTTTTTCTCCTCCATCACTCTCTTTACATACATACATACATACATACATACATGTATGTGCGTGTGTGCGTGCACGTATATCT
>NC_068982.1:44738136-44740787 GCF_001194135.2 Octopus bimaculoides | reverse complement strand
TCTCTTTACATACATACATACATACATACATACATGTATGTGCGTGTGTGCGTGCACGTATATCTCTCTTTGTATAATTATGTGTATGTGTATACATATGTGTGTATATATATGTGTGTGTGTGTGTGTGTGCAGATAAATGTGTACATATATATATATATATATATATGTATATGTACATGCATATGTATATATGTGTATATACACATGTGTTCATATATATGTGTCCATATGTAAATATGTATATATATATATATATATAGTTCCACACACACACACACATATATATATGTATGTATATACACACATATTTATGTATGTATATGTATGTAAAAGAAATGTGTATACATGCATGTATGCGGGCGTGCATGTGTGTGCGCGTGTGTGTGTCAATTATTCGAAAATAAGAGACTCTTTAACTTCATTCTTTCCTCATCTGTCGTTTGACTGACTTTCCGTCTGCCTGACTGTCTGCTTCTCTGTTATCTGTCTGTCTGTCTGTCTGCCTGACTCTCTCTCTCTCTCTCTCTCTCTCTCGCACTCACTCTGTCAATAAGTCATTCAGTCTCTCACTCACTGTGTGGTCTGTAATTCATGCTGTCTACCTTTTATATTTCTCTCTGAAGTTAAGTTATTCTTTGTTTTCTGTAGAAAAAAAAAAAAAAAAACTAAATAAAAACAAAAAAAACAACTGCCTTCTTTTCTGAAATATGTTGTTTCTTTCATTTCATCATACTATTTTTCTCTCGTTCATTCAAAACATATTATCTTCCGTCTATTTTTCTTTTTCTTAATTTTTAAACTCCTTTTCCAAATTTACAATATATATTTTTCTCTCTCTCCCCAATCTATTTCTTTCTTTCTATATAATTTCCAAAATGTTATTCCTTTTCTAAGCTAGATTACATTAAAACTGTTCAGTCATTCATTCTCTCTTCACGCCTCGCTTTATTATCCTCTATTATTCTCCGTTTTTCTTCTCTCTCTCTCTCTCTATCGCTCTTTCATACTTTCGTTCGTTTCTATAGTTTCTTTTCATTATGTATTCCTTCTACAAAACACGCAAATGAACAAAACATTCAAACGTGTACACACAAACACTTACGCACAGGTACTAATACAAACACAGGCATATACACGAATACACGCAGTCACACATACGCACAAATACACAGTAGCACGCACACACATATACATACAATCACACATACACGCGCACATACACAAATACACAAATACACATACAAACACACAAAAATACACACAAGCACAGGCAAATACACACGAACACACATACGCAAACACAAACACACACAGCCACATACACAGAAACACGCAAACACCTTCATACAAGGCACATTCACACACAAACACTAGCAAACACACACATAAGCATACATACACAAATACGTAACACACAGCGCACAAACATGCAAGCACGTACACACAGACACACACACACATAAGCATACATACACAAATACGTAACACACAGCACACAAACATGCAAGCACGTACACACAGACACACACACACAGACACACACACTATCACACATACACATACAAACACACAAACATAAACACAGATTCGCAAACTAGTACACATATGCACGCACGCACGCACGCACGCACGAGCACACATACAAACACACACACACACAAATACACAAAACACACAAGCACTTATACGCAAACGCATACACGTACAAGCACACATATACAGACAAGCCTTCCCACCAACACTTTCCATTTTTTTTTCCTGTTGTTTCTCCTTCATTCGTTGTCTCTCATCCAACTCCTTATACTTCGCCCTGGTGGCAAATAAATGAAGGAATTATTATTATTATCATTATCATTATCATTATCATTATCATTATTATTATTATTATTATCATTATTATTATTATTATCATCATCATCATTATATAATTATAATTATTATTATAATTATTATTATATAAACCGTGAGATGTTTCGACACCTACGTGGTCAGATGAACGAAGAAAGCCTGTATGGGGGATTAATCGATGTTTTATCTACTATCAGAAATGTGGAACAAACGCATCCAAAAACTCAGTCTTCGATGATACGATAGTGATAACAAAAACCAAATATTATTGTAACCTCTTGATTTCCTCTCTGTCAGACTTCTGCCTTCTTTCCTCACTGTTATATATATGTGTGTGTGTGTGTGTGTGTGTGTGTGTGTGTGTGTGTGTGTATGTATGTATGTATGTATGTATGTATTATATATATATATGTGTGTGTGTATTGTGTGTGTATGTGTGTATGTGTGCGTTTCTCTTCGACCTATTTTTTCATTGTTTTTTTTTTTTCATTCATTCCTCTCTTATTTTATTTTCTCTCTCTTTCTCTCACTAATTTTCTCGCATTTCCTGCTTTCTCTCAGCGATTATCCATATTTTCTCCGCTTTTTCCTCTCTCACTCTCTTTAGCTTTTCAGTGTCACTGACTGGCTATCTATCTGTCTATCTATCTATCTATCTATCTATCTATCTATCTATCTATCTATCTATCTATCTATCTATCTATCTGTTTGCGTCTGTGACAGTCTACTTTTTCTCTTCTCTCTCTCTGTTTCTGCCTGCCTGTCTGTCTCCCTCTCCCTCTCCCTCTCCCTCTCCCTCT
>NC_068982.1:44732521-44738126 GCF_001194135.2 Octopus bimaculoides | reverse complement strand
CTCTCTCCCTTTTCCTCTCCCTTTTCCTCTCCCTCTCACTCTCTGCTGACACTGTTTTGTCGTCTGCTATTAGTGAATCCTTGCATTGCCACTAAACAGCACCCCTTCCTCTTACTGTCTTCACATTTCCATCAGCTAAAGAATCCTTACAGTGCCACTGATTAACTCGACAAATCCTTTCCATTGCGCCCACCCCTATCATCTATGTATATATGTATGTATGTATGTATGTATGTATGTATGTATGTATGTATGTATGTATGTATGTACGTATGTATGTATGTCATGTGTCTAGCTCTAGTTTTCTGTCGTCTGCTATCGACGAATCCCTACAATAATTCAATCTCGACCCCTCTCTTTTATTTTATCCTCCCTCCCTGTACTTATACATGCAATTCTCACCTAGCCTTCATTCCTCACTTTGTTCATTTTCCATATTTCTTCTTTCTTCCCCCCCCCGCTCTCTCTCACGCATTCTCTCTAATTTGATGTCGTCTGCTTTCAGTGTATCTTTACGGAGAGATACAATGGCTCTCTGTTTTATCACTAAACTATGCAAGAAACCTATTGAATGACTATTGAATGCAAACATGCAGGAGTATACATAAATAGATGCATATAAATACACAAGCTTCTTTACGTAAATATCACAAAGGAATATGCTAGGCAAAATGCACATCTCTCACATACGTCACAAGCATTTCACACACACACACACACACACACACATTAATTTGACTGCTATTTCTAGCAGGTCGAGCGATGATGTCAGGGACTACATCGAAAGAAGCATGAGAAATCTTCTACCAATAGCGCCCGATCCATCATTAACGTCGTAATTTGTATCACAATTGGAAACCCCAACCCCACCACTGATTGATAACTGGTGTTGGTTTGTTTACGTACCCGTAATCTAGCGGTTCGGCAAAAGAGTCCGATACAATAGGTACCTGACTTAACTACTGAGGCTGATTTGTTCGGCTAACTCAACAAGGCGGTGCTCCAGCATGGCTACGGTTCAATATATGTGAATATATGTGAGTGAGTGTGTGTGTGTGTGTATGTTTGTGTGTGTGTGTGTATGTGTTTGTGTGCGCGCGCGCGTGTGATGTGCACTCTTTTACTTATGCGCATTTTTACGTGTACCATTATGCGCATGAGTGGTTGACTATTTCATAGACACGTCTACCACGAACATATTTCTCAAGAAGAATTTATATGATGAGGCTGTATACATTTTGAGATTCAAGTACATCCGACACGCTTCCATACAGTTTTCGCATATCCAATTTTACCCTCAAGGTGTGTGTCAATCTGAGGCCACAGAAAATGCCATTTACCTACGAGACCACGCAGTCGGATCGAATCAGGGAACTCATGCTTTTGAAGTGAACAACTTTAAAATTCGGTCGTACTGCATGCGTGTGTGTGTGCGCGGAACGTGTGTGCGTGTGTGTGCGTGTGTGTGTGTGTGTAAATTTGAGAGAAAAGCTTGTGTTGTGTTAGAGATAATATCGGAAACGGAAAGGATTGCACAAAGGGGCAACAAAGAAACTGACAGGAAAGCCTGCTGAAGAACCCAGTTTAAAATTCCCGAAACACCATATGTTAGAATGGCGCCATTATACCTTCATCAGAAGTGAAGACCTCCACCTCTGCACACACACACACACCTTTATTTGCACAAATACTCATATAAGTACTAATATCAAGACCAACGAAGGTGGTTGCTTTTCCTGCTAGAATTATGGGATTAACAGCCAAATCGCCCTCAAACGATAATCCAAAAAAAAAGGAAAGACACTAAACTATGCCCCAAAACAAGAAATATGGAAGACAGGATGGTCATAGTGGTGGAATGCTTCGATGAGGTCTTCCCCATCAGGCTGATGCCAGGCTTAATCATTAACAACAACAACAACAACAACTACTACTACTACTACTGTTGCTGCTGCTGCTACTACTACTACTACTAGTACTACTGCTGCTACTGCTGCTGCTGCTGCTGCTACTACTACTACTACTACTACTACACAGACGCACACACATATACGACGAGTTTCTTTAAGTTTCCGTCTACCAAATCCACTCACAAGGCTTTGGTCGACCCGAGGCTATAGATGTAAAACAGTGGAACTGAACCCGGAACCATGTGGTTGGGAAGCAAACTTCTTACCACACAGCTTACGATAAATTGGCTCGAAAACAATTACATAGGCAGGTTAAGTAGATACGGAAATTGCGGATGAGTCTCTCTTTTCCTAACAGAAGGGGAGACTGTGGAATTAATATATTCGCAACTTAAAAGACGAAAATGAAATAATAAGTAAAATGAACAAATCAGGGGCTCTACGTGGAATAGGAGAGAAACAAGCCAACAGTTTGTAAGTTTAGTTCAAGCGATAAGTTGGTGAGTGAAGATTTGGTTTAGCGATGAACTGGATCGGCGCCGAATGGGAATCAGTGAGCAGGCAGCAGTGAATTGTGGTGATAACTTTATTTAACGGCTTTTAAGGAACAGTTTATATTTCCAAAATGATATTGAAGAAAATCTGTTTGCATCTTATAAACATATGATCAAGGTTTAGGTTACTGGCAAATTGCGGCTCAAGAAAAGGACTATGAAAATTAAAGTGTGTCTTATAAGCTGTCAAAGATAGAAGTTATCCCTATTTGATTCGAAAACGTTTATACTAACGTTACATGAAGCATAAACTATGACAACAACGAGGCAGATCCTGCATCTTTCATAAAGCTTTTTTCAGATTCTTACCAGGAAAGCCTCAAATGTCGTCGCTCAGGTTACTAGAAAGAACAGTCAAAACATCACAGACTTTAAGCAGCGTCTGAGTAACCACAAGTCTTCCTTTAGGACGCCGGGGAAGTGTAACATCACGTCCTTGGCCAACTACGTATGGCATTTAAAAGGAGAGCGCGCAGTATATTATTAAGTGAAGGCTTTTAGAACAACCGGGGTCATACGTCAACAGAATAAACGATATAAGATTTGCTTGGCCGAGAGCGCAAGGATCCTGAAAAACTCCCTTGATCAAGGACTCTTTTAAACTCCAGAAAAGTGTTTAGCCAATGCCCACATCAAAGGAATTTCCTGTTGCAAACTTGGAATTCCTAATTTGCGAATAGGAATACACCGCCAGCTTCGAAAATCGTTACGGACACAGCTCGAACCGGTATAAGGAAGATAATCCCGCCCCACCCGAAGGTTTACTACTAGGATTTTGTTCCGGGTATTTTTTGCTTACAAAACTAACTTACTATAACGTTTTCCTCTCTCCAGTTGTGGAGAGGTTATGCGCTTCCGGCCATTTGAGTCTGATGTGTCGTCTATATAACTCAGCACCTTATAAGTGTGAAACCAATGGTCACTCTCTGACCAGCTATAACAAATAACCTTCTAAATAAATTACTGCTCTAATGTTTTAGAGCGTGCTTCTTTATCGCATATGTGAACTACTGACGATATATATGTAGTATATCATGATTCAGGTAAATAAGGCACTTAAATGGTAAAGCCCCGGTTGAGTCAGAATTAAAATGTATACACAGAAATTATAGCCGAATACCAACATTGGTACAGATGTACTGACAGAAGGATATTCAGGTTATGTATACAATTAATTGAACCCAACTAAGTACATCATCAGTCCTTGGGCTAATTCAGAAACGCACATTATATTAAATATACGGAACACTCGAGGAGCAGGTTCCGAGAGAGGTGAATCATAAATAAATAAATAACAAACGATGGATAGGTGTCAATTCATTATAGCTGTTTCCAACGAAGATTTTAATTGATTAATCAATACATTATATCATTATAAAAACCCCATTTTCCTCAGATGAATTCACGAATTATACAATTAAGATCATTTAAATAACTTTTAAATCCTCAGCGTGTGCATATTTAGTGATTCCATTATCGTTGCGAAATCACTAAATATGTACATGCCGGGGATTAAAAGTTTAAAATTCGTGTTTTCATCTGAAGAAAACTGGGGTTTTTTTAATAATGATATAATGTACTCATTAATCAATTAAAAAATTCGTTGGAACAGCTGTAATGAATTTGCACCTATCCATCATTTGTTATACATACATACATACATATATATATATATATATATAATATGTTAAGTATGATTTAAAATGTATGAGCTATTTATGAAGTGCTCATAGAGAGCCAATGCGAAAAAAATACAGAGCACATATATGTGTATATATACAGAGTATATATATGTGCGTATATACCATATCATCTGAAGAAATGAAAGGATAAATTAAGACCCTCAGGATGTCTCTGGATATTACGGATTGAACTGTAGTCATACCAGGAATACGGACTATGGTGGTAAGAACCGGGATATGTGGAAACGCGCGTAGCGATGCATTAGAATATTTATAAATTCTATCCATGGATTATTATCATTATTACTATATTTGTCCTACGTTATATCGGCACAGCTCGGTAGAACCTCATAAATTTGCTGTTATAAGTTGGTATCGTTAGGCAGTAGCCGGCATAATAAAATAGGAGCTTTTATATGGATATTCAAAAACGTTTCCCGTAAACTAACTTAAAAGATATATATAGTTTAATGTTTAAAATACCATAATAAAAAAACGTGAAAACCAAACCATGTTTTAACTTCATTCAACTGATATACATACATACATACATACATATATATATATATATATATATATTTGATATATATATATATATATATATATATTCACACACGCACAAATTCACACACTTACACACACACACACACACACACTTTCGTATATATATATATATATATATATATATATATAGACATACATATACATACACGGATGCATACATGCATACGTACATATATATATATGTGTGTATGAGTATGTTTCGCTGAAATGAATGAGATAGATAATGTACTTAGGATTATATGTTGTAGCATTATGTCGGAGTATTATAGATGTATCTAAGTACATAAATGTGATCGCACAGATAATGATATTTCGGATGCAAGAGAATAGTAACGTTGAAAACACCTTAGTATTAATTCAACTAGAGTTGCGTGATTTAGGTGAGCAGGTGTGGCTCTAAAGAAACAGTCATCAATGGTCACTGAGAAGCTAAAGATTCCCAAAGAAGTAAAAGAAGAGCTTTCATATTTTCTGGCGGTTTTCATTGCATTTTAGACATTGGAAGTAAAGGCTAGGTTGGCAGTTGATAGAAAGTTTCTTTTAATGAAACTAGGACACAGTATACGCATGCTTTCGTAGATTAAGACCACTCTTCAGAGGATGATGTATTGTCGGTTGGCAGACAATAGCAAGCATTAGCACGCATCAGCAAATAGTTTGCTGAAGTTATAAGCAAGTGCTCCAAACGCTTGTTAAATTCATTACTCCATAGTAGTCTTGGCTTAGGTGTGACAACAATGTCGAAAGATTTGCTGTTCCAAAGTTTCTTACGTTAATGAATCGTGCGTGTTATGGAAACTCATTCCACTGAACTGAGAGGTTATTTTCCAATGACGAAATACAATAACAATCAGTGTATTCTCGTTCCAGTCAGCTGGAACGTTATAAGAATATA
>NC_068982.1:44726315-44731594 GCF_001194135.2 Octopus bimaculoides | reverse complement strand
TATATATATATATATATATATATATATATATTGGTGGTGCTCCAGCATGACCGTAGTCAAATGACTAAAACAAGTAAAAGATTGAGCAAAGGATAACAAAACAAACCACTGTTTGCATTTATATGTACAAGTACAAAACTGACCTTCTGGACAATGGTGGTCGGGAACCTCTGATGTTCAGTATTAATTTACGAGCAGGAACTTCAAATTCTTTCGGACGCTAGGCTAGTTTAGTAGTACCCCGCACTGTACTATATTAATTCACTTGTATCAAACACAGACAGAAAGATACACACATAGATATACATATATACAATGGGCATCCCTAAGCTTCTGTCTATGAAATCCACTCTCAAGACTTTCGTCGACCCGAGGCTATAGTAGAAAACATTTGTCCAATGTGTCATGTAGGGGGACTGAAACCCTAGCCATGTGGTTGGGAAGTAAGCTTCTTATCGCACAATCACGCCCGCACCTTTGTACAATTATTAAACGATTCCTGCCAAATTCTTCCCTTATCAATCCTTCTTTATTTCCACCTTCTCCTCCTCATCATCTGCAGTAGGGAGAATGATGATAATGTTAATGACGGTGGTGATCGTGGTGGTAGTGGTAATGTTGATGGAGGTTACAGTGACGAAATATCTGTTTCAGCAGAGACAGTATACATTGTTCAGCTCACTCTCTTTTTCACACATTGCTAAAATATGCAATCTCGTGCTTACTTTTCACCCTTCTCTTCCTCAGTCTGCCTGCCAGCCTGCCAGCCTGTTTGTCTGTCTCTCTATCTCACTCCCTCTCTCTCTCTCCTTTCCTCCCCCTCTCTCTTCTGTGCTCCTGTTATATAAATTATATTTACTCACATTTAAGCTTTATCCATTTTAGTGAACCGACATATATCCTATATTCCCAATTGTTATTTCTTTACTACCCACAAGGGGCTATATTCCCAATTGTGTTATATACAATATAGACCGACTGAAGGATTTATTAACTTTGTTATTCTCGACCTCAAATTATTTTTTTCTAGCCTATATTTTTACATCATCCCCACCTTCACACTCACCTAATCACTACACCTAATGCTCCACATTAAATGACATTTCCTGGCTGAGGCCCCAGCTTAGTGACAATTCTAATGATAACGCATCAAATTATATAATTTTGTATACATTTTTTCGTCTTATTTTATTGCAATTTTTTTCTTATTTGAGGTGCCTAAGACGTGTTTTGGTATTTCGTTCTTTCTTGGCCTAGTTTTATAACATCCTTTTTGTTGCTGTGTATTTATATACATTTGTTCTACATTTATTTTTTGTATTTCATTATTATTTTTTTATGATCAATGTTAGAAACTTTATTCATTACTTCTGTATATTCTGATACTCTGGTGGTCTGGTTAGCATCTGCCTGTTAGTTTATCATCTTGTCTTATCATCCCGCCTCTCTCTCCCTCTCCAATTCATATTCATGCACATTTACGCACAAATACGTTGTCTACCATTAACTTTTGCCACCACTCTGTACGTTGCAGACGATTTATACAGCTTCGCTGAAATGCTTGAGAACTGGTTTGTTCCCTTAGCAGACTTACAAAGTCTATCTGAATCGTTACACGAAGATATGAGATAGTGAAATGTGCTAAATTCCACTCGATGGAATATTTTACGCTTTCGGTAAGATGTCGATAAGCAAATCTCTCAAAATTGATAATATCTTTACGAAGCTTTCACAGATTTATGAGATATATTGTCGCGAATCTTTAAATATATGTGATGAAAATTATTATGCAACAACGGTTTCTAGAATAGGTATGTATAGTAGCACTTTATATAAAGGAAACAATCTAACAGGGACATAATTGGCAAATTCTGCTCAACGTACAAGTAATGTAAAACCACTTCCGTTTATTCAGCAAGTTACAGATTCTGGAGTATCTTGGAAGTTTACAGTCTGATATTAAATATGAATAATGTTACAGAAATAGTGCATACTTTCGTGCATCGGCGCACGCGCAATGATCCGGATGTTTATATTGTATTTAGGAAACAAAATCTTGTTCCGAGTATAAACTATGGTCTTCCTATTTATCTAGTGACTAGACATATTTGGAGAAACCTGTGGAAGCTACAAGTATGGATGGGTCGTGAAGAAGTTAGCTTCAAGCCATGTGGCTTCAGGTTCAGTCCCAATGCGCGGCATCTTGGGCAAGTAATACCTACTATATCCGCGGGCCAATCAATGCATTGTGAATGAATTGAGTGGACGCAAACTGTACGCAAGCTTGTAGTGCGCGCGCACACACACGTGTATGTATATATAAAACTTGATAGTTTTATGACCATACCCACTATGATTTCTGTCGACTCCCTCGGCCCCCTTTCTGACATATATTGCTCCTTGCTTTTTGACCTTAGATTCTGATATACAAAGATTTAATAAACAAGTCTATAAATTAAAACTGATCCCAGAAAACAGTGACAAGCTGGAACTCTAACAGGTCTTTCTTCCTGATACTTTAGTAGCTTCTCAGCTGAAGTAAAGACAGCATGTTCTTTGTGTATCTCCTTACCTCCTTCGAGATTTTAGGAGAAATTATACTAATGTGTCCATCTGTTATAATTTAATTTAATTCTATGTCTTTATACAGCTGAGGATTGCTCTGCATTTAAATCGATGTAATGATTGCATTGTTCAATTAAATGGAGTTGCTTGGAACGATCGTACTGCATTACCTCTTGATATCCTTGTTGCTTATTTTGATTTTATTCACCTTATTTTGAAATTGTATGGATAATACCGTACTGAATTCTGGTGCCTTAACTTAAGTACCTAATTCATCTGAATCTAAATTTTTGTTATATATATATATATATATATATATATATATACACACACACACATACATACATACATACATACATACATACATACATACATACATACATACACACACACGCATACATATGTCATAACAATTTAGAAACTTCGAGAGAACATGAAATAATTCGTTTTTATCGGGAAATCTCAAAGTAGACAAGCTATAGATAATAGAAATAATAGCGTGGGAATAATGGATTTAAAAGACTTTTGGACAGAAAAAGTCGAAGGCAGACTTCGAGTTATATATACACAGTATATATGTGTATGTCAGTTTTTGTGTTTGTCCCACAAAACCGCATGACATCCGGTGTTGGTTTATTTAATTCTCAGTAACTTAGCGCCTCGGCAAAAAGACAACGCTAGAATAAATACCAGGTTTTTAAAAAAAGTAAGTACTGGGGTCGATTTGTTCAACTAGACCATTAGATGCAGTACCCCAGCATGGGTGCATCTCATTGATTGAAACAAATAACAGATGTTTATTAAAATTTTTTTTTGAATGAAACAACTAGTCTGGTAAAATTTTACGATAAATGTTTGTGATCTCTCTTTTATTTTATATTGGTTAGTAAGAGAAGAGGTGGTGGAGCTGATCTCGACATGGGAAGACGTTGGAAATAATTGATCCATGTAACAGATCCAACTGCTGTTTAGTTTGAACTTAGGCGTTTTCAAAAAATAAATAAATAAAAATAAAAATAAAGTACTCGGATAGAGAATTCCTGAAGGTTGCTGTTCTAGTCAACAAAGTGCCAGATTTGGTGAGTAAGGCACATTAGTGATGGCAAGAGAGAGAGAGAGAGAGAGAGAGAGAGAGAGTGTGTGTCTGGTTACATACTTAAAAACAGCTGGTAAAGTTAGTCATTTGTTGAAAGTTAGTAATGGCTCGTTTGTCTTTTTTCTTCTTCGAAATCTGTCATATCTGTTGGTGACAGTCACCTTAAAGATTTATCAATTATTTGTTATGGTCTTTAAATAAACCGCCGAGGAGTGTTTTAGGAAGCTAACAACCATATTCAAAAGCTGAATATTTTCATTTTATTCTTTTTCACATTACAAGCATCATTAATTATCTTCAATAAATGTTTTGGCATATTCATAATTGTTAAAACAAAATATAAATCAACTTATACTGTACTCACAAAATGTTGGCTTACCATAATAAATCAATACTTCCATCGTCAGGCGCTTGTCTCACTTACTTGACTTTAGAAGTCAAAGCTATCCATCAACGGGTGATCAGGCCTGTTGATTTCTGGATACGACGACTAATCTCTCTTTTACTCTTTTACTTGTTTCAGTCATTTGACTGCGGCCATGCTGGAGCACCGCCTTTAGTCGAGAAAATCGACCCCAAGACTTATTCTTTATAAGCCTAGTACTTATTCTATCGGTCTCTTTTTGCCGAACCGCTAAGTTACGGGGACGTAAACACACCACCATCGGTTGTCAAGCGATGGTGGGGGGACAAACACAGACACAGACACGTATGCATATATACGACGGGCTTCTTTCAGTTTCCGTCTACCAAATCCACTCACAAGACTTTGGTTGGCCCGAGGCTATAGTAGAAGACACTTGCCCAAGGTGCCACGCAGTAGGACTGAACCCGGAACCATGTGGTTGGTAAGCAAGCTACTTACCACACAGCCACTCCTGCGCCTATTCTTCAAAATAGTGAACTATTTGTCTGTTTTAACAGCGCTGGTAGGTGGAATACACTGTTTGAGAGAGTTAGCCTCTGTGTGTCATGTGCATCAAATGTGATACACAGGACAGACAGAGAAGGAGAATATATCCCGTTTATGACATGTGATACACGGGGCATATTTCCCTGAAGTCCATGCATCATATATGATACACATTCCTAATTTTTTTCTGCCACCCGAATATGAAGGGAAGTTTCCTAAGCTCAGAACATATGAATCAAGGGTTAACTAAAAGTCTGAAAAGAAGCATGGGCGTTTAGGACAGGCTTATGAAAATAATCTAAGGCAGAGTTAAATAACTTGACCACGAATGGATACAACGTTGTATTAATGATAGGATATGAGCCACTGACCTTCTGAAAAATCTACCGGTAGCCTATCGATTGAATCGTTTCAACCACTTTCATATATATTGTTAATAAATTCTTTTCAATTATTCACCGTATTACCTGTATTTCCAAACACCATTCAACGTATCCACAGAGCGAAATGTTAGGTAACATTAATTTTGACAAAATTTATTGAGTTTGATTTTATGATTACTTAATATAATAGTCCACTTTAATATCTAAAAAAATATAGTGAAATTAGGATGTTCAATATTTGTTTAAGAAACGCATATTTATAATTTGTTTTAGTTTGTATTTATTATTATTATTATTATTATTATTATTATTATTATTATTA
>NC_068982.1:44721338-44726305 GCF_001194135.2 Octopus bimaculoides | reverse complement strand
TTATTATTATTATTATTATTATTATTATTATTATTATTATTATTTTTGGAGTGTTATTTCGAAATTTTGCTTTTCTGTGAGTTATTAGCATGCGAGGTAAATCACGTAACACTGTTCAACATGTTACATACTGTGCGAATTATGGGTTATACGAAAAACGAAAAGAAATAGCCATATTTGTATATACGTCCATGCAACGTAAAATCATTCAGATAACAGTGGCGAAGATAGTTGTGGAAAATACATGCTACACATGTTCCACAGATATTGTTGGTTAGAACAGTTTATGGAGGAAATACAAATACTGAAAACACACCGTGAGAAAAAAACAAAAAACATTTGATTTACATTTTAGTTTCTTTCCTTTTATCCTATATATTTTTACTTGTTTCGCTCATTGGATTGCGGCCGTGTTTGGGCACTACCTCGAGGAGTTCAATTGGACAAATCGACCTAATGCTTATTTTTAAAGTATGATACTTATCATATCGTTTTCTTTTGTCGAGCTACCGAGTTATGGGGACGTAAAGAAACAAACAACGATGGGCTTTCAGGCTTTCACAGTTTTCGTCAATCAAAATCCCTCACAAGGCATTATTCAGCCCGGGGTTATAGTAGAACACATTTGCCCAAGGTGCCCCCACAAGGACTGAACCCGAAACCACGTGGTTGCAAAACCCACTTCATAGCCACACAGACTAATCTTCGGGTCAAATATTTCTTTTGATTACATAACAGAAAGAAAGTTGCGACGAACTTCCACCGTAAATCGACTTCTTTCACAAATTATGCTTCGCTTAGCCCTATATCTGTCCAAAGCATTTTCATTAGTTTGTCTTAAAATGTTCATCCTTGTTTTCAGACGTTTAGCTGGCCCTTGTTTCATACGTTTTGAGTAATGCAAAACTCCCTCTTTCAAAAGCCTCAAGTTACTCGGGTAGATGAAAACAAGTATTGAGAGTGTGTATCATATGTGATGCTTGGACCAGGGAAATATGTCCAAAGGTTAAGGCGAACATTTAAATGACCAGTAAAATAAGTCCGTGAATAGTGTTTCGAATCCCAGTTGAAGCTAATTAATTTCAATAACACACATTGCAAAGGCACGAATATTTCAAATTCCCGTATCCTCTTCCTCCCAATATGAACCCGTGTATCCAGCCAAAAGGATTTAAAAATGCTTATTCGATCTCTTTATTCAAAACATTGCAAACTTTCAAATTTTGCAATTTATACATGATAAGAATGACAGGAGATACGAATAAAAGACAAAATGGAGTTGACCTATAAAGTGAGTTTTCATTTGAAGGTCATAGTCGTAGTAGATGTCAATCACCAGCCAAAAAGCTGGAGTAATTTACCGCACCAAAATGTAATTTTAGGAACTGTAACTATATGAAGCGTGAGAATTCCATTCTTTGATTTAAATTGAATCTCATTTAAAGAGGTTCAATTTTGAGCGTGGAACTGTATTAAATTTGATCAATTTCGTATCAACGAGATAGTCGCTTCTGATATTTTTCTGTTTCAGTCAATAATCTGTGGCCCTGCTGCGGAACCTTGAAAGAGTGTAGTCGAACAGATCGACTCCAGTATTTATTTATTAAGTTTGGTACCTATTTATCGGTCTTTTTTCGCCGAACCGCTATGTTGCGGGAACATAAACAAACGAACAACGGTTGTCAAGAGGTGGATAAGCACAAAGAAGCACATACACATACTTACACATACACACATATATACGACTGGCTTCCACACAATCTCCGTCTACCAAATTCACTCATAAAACATTGGTCAGTTTGGGGTTACTGCAGAAAGCACCCGCCCAAGGTGCCGCATAGTGGGACAGAACCTGAAAACAGAAACCACCTGGTTGAAATGCGAGTTTGTTAACCACACAGCGATGCCGACTCCTACGAGCCAAGCTTGCAATTATGCAGACATAAACTTAAAAGTCATTACACAAGATTAAAAAAGAATCCTGTCTATATCTATTTATAAAGTATAAACTTATTCTGACAAACCTCAGAGCCAAATTTGTTAATGGAAGGATGTAATAGATTTAGTCATTCAAGTATTATTTGTCTCTCCTTATCATCATAAAGGATAAAAGTGAATGGCGACCCTAACGGGTTTCGGATTCTGAAGTGACAAGGACGATGAAATGTATTGCTTTTAGTCAGACGCTTTACTATTTAGCCACCAATACCGCCACATTATTCAACAAATATTGATTTATTACATAGACAATTTATTTATAGAAGAGGGAAATCTCTCTGTTTTATTTCACACTTCTTCCTAATTTTTATTGCATATTCACCATAGTACAAGCATATTCAATTCAACGCTATTCAGTTTTCTGTAATAGACTTTTAATAAGGCAAATTCTTTTTGTAGCCAAAGCTGTAATAAAAATTTGGGCATTTCAAACTAACAAACATAATATAATAATAAGTCTAAGATACAATAGCTGATGCAGCAGTAATACAAAATTGCAATAATAATGTCTAATAAGGCATGATGCTACACGCACAATATAAATGTAGTTATAATATACTTATAAATAAAATTAGATGTGTGTGTGTGTGTGTGTGTGTGTGTGTGTGTGCGCGCGCGCGCGTGCTCGTGCACAAATTGCGTGTGGGTATGGTTGTATGGCTAATTAAGTCGCTTCGCAACCACATGGTTCTGTGCTCAATCCCACTGCGCAGCACTTTGGGCAACTGTCGAATGCCTTACGAGTGGAATGATATGGTAGGTGGAAACTGCGAGCAAGCCAATTATCTATCTATCTATCTATCTATCTATCTATCTATCTTTGTGTGCGTGTGTGTGAGTAATTTCATGGCACTTCGGTATTTCCCATTGAGAAAAGCTAAAAAGCCAGAAATGCGCGTATGAGAATCTGTTAAGGGGAAACACTGAGCAGATATGGTGTTTCTACACCTTTTACAATAAGAGAGAATTTTTTTCTCTACGGTAACTGCAGTGACTTTACCATTAGAAGTTAAAATATGTCACAAACACATTTTAACTAACCTAAAGTTCATAGATTTCTAATCACTGCTTGACGGTGATGCTGCTATTTTTATTCCGACCAAGCGGTCCAGTAACGCAACTTAGTCACTGACGTTGACTGTTTTTTTTTTGTTAAAGCTACGGCTTTGATTATGCCCCTGTTTATCTCTCTTCAGTATTTCCCATTGAGGAAGGTTAAAGAGCCAGAAACGTGCGTCTGGGAATCCGCTAGAGGGAAGCACTGGGCAGATATGGTGTTTTTACACTGTTTACCTTAAGAGAAAAATCTCTTTTTTTCCACGGTAACACCAGTGAATTTGCCTTTACAAGTTAAAATGTCACAAACATGTTTTAACAAATCTTAAGTGCGTTGATACACACACACACATACAAGTATATGCAATCTGTCTTCCTCTTTTCTCTATTCTACTTATATCTTTCTATCTTTTCCTCTCTTCCTCATGCACTCATCATTCCTTCAATGTTCTGCTTTGTTATAAGCAGAAATGGCTCTGACGAAAGTAGCATTAATTTTTTTAGGTGGTGTAATTTTTCTCAACTGATAAATAGATCAGTTAAGTAAACCTACCAGTAATGTATCTATAACAACTGGAAACAGAGACTTATTTTAGAATTAGCACTTTAACTGCTACTTCTAAATTTCGGTATGTGGTGAAGCAACTGTTGCTGATACCTTATTTATGTTTATAATTTTAAAAGAACTTTTGAAATAAGTTCATTACCGATAATGGTTTTTTACATACCGAACTACTTGGTAAGAATTATTAATTATTAATTTATTAATAAATTAATAATCCTTTACCCTATATTTATATATATAGTATATATATATATATATATATATATACTATATATATATATCTACACACAAACACGCAGAAACGCCCACATGCTTATAGGGACAAAGGCACACGCCTACACACCTACATGCACAAGTCTGTATCAGCGTAAGCACGACAAACTTCATGTGGCATTTTCGCAACAATTAATCCTGTAATCTTTTCTCATCTTCCCTCCTCTCCTATCATTTAACGCTTTATTCTGAAGAACACAAATGTTCGAAAGGTCATAAATCCGTCTGTATCTCTTAACGTCCAGCTAATAATTTTGATTGTGAATATAAGCCGCCTTCTTAGTTTCCTTTATTGTTATATGATATATATATATATATATATATATATATATATATATATATATATATATATATATGTGTGTGTGTGTGTGTGAATAGATGCATGCATGCATGCATGTATGTATGTATGTATGTATGTATGTATGTATGCATGCATGTATGTATGTATGTATGTATGTATGTATGTTAATGTATGTGATAAAGTATGGCCGAGTAGGTAGGATGTTGCATCCACGGTCGCAGCACCGGAGGGTGCGTTGCGTTGTGTTCTTGAGCACCTCACGTTGCCCTGCGATTGCTTCGACACCTGCGGCGCACAGGACAACTGTTCAGGCAACGTTTGATTTGATGGAATTGGTGAGTTAATTTGCGGCACATACAATTGGTCACTATGAAAATAAATCGTTTGAGCAGGTTGTTCGGCAAGAAATTGCAGAACTGTCTCTCTCAGACTATGAGAGACTACCATTATGTATATCTTAGCGTATAAGCGCGTGCGCAGACCGCACGTACACGCACAGACAGACACACACACACACACATACGCACACACACACACATACATATACATGTATACACATACACATATGATACGTGTATGTGCCTGCGCGTGTGTGTATATACACACACACACACATCTATATATATATGCATATCTATGTAAGTATCTATGTAGATAAGAACGTACGTACATACATATATATATATATACACATGTATATGTATGTATGCATGTATATGTAAGTGCGTATACTCACTTACATACATACATACATACATACATACAAACATATAT
>NC_068982.1:44718186-44719089 GCF_001194135.2 Octopus bimaculoides | reverse complement strand
ATATATATATATATATATATATATATATATATAAAGCTTACTTGGAAATGGATGCGTGGCGTCCAATCATATAATAATGCAAGTAATATATATATTTATATGCAGACATACACATATATATGTACATGCGTATATTTGTATATACATGCATATATGGGCCCAGAACACCATGGAACGTAAGCAACATGAAATACGAAAAACGAAAACATGAAATACGATTGTTTTTTTGCGAACAATGAAAGAAACAAATGGGAAACAAGACAAGTAACATGACAAACGACCCTTCATCAATTGCTGGCTGTTTTTCTACTTCGTATTTCGAGCAATTCCCAACAAGATACGTTTTCGACATAACAGTTGCTCCCGCAAAGCAAGTTAAATAAAATTTTGGATTTTGTGGAGGGTCAAATTTGGTAACAAAAACAAGACAGTGAAAACAAACAGGAAGTGCTGGTAATCCTAGACGAGTTGAGTTAGTGGACGCGGAGAAACAAGTTCTGACAGGAGAGAGACAAGAATGCGTCCCTTCCCTGTGGCTGATCAGAGAGAAAGAAGGAAATTCAAGTTAGGAAAAGAAAGATGGGCGACGGTCACATGCGAGCAACGAGAGAGCAAAAGTGGAAGAGTGAGGGAGAAAGAGGGACAGACAGGGGGAAAGAAAGAGAGAGAAGAGAAGATAAAAAGAAGAGAGAAAAGAAGAGAAAGAGGGAGGAAAAGAGACAGAAAGAGATAGGAAATGTCGCATCGGAGTTATTAAGATAAAACTTACTTGGAAATGGATGCGTGGCGTTCAACCATATAATAATATAAATAATATATGAATATATATGCATACATGCACATATATATGTACATATATATGTTTGTTTATACATGCATATATGGGCACATACATACATATAT
>NC_068982.1:44716754-44717731 GCF_001194135.2 Octopus bimaculoides | reverse complement strand
TATATATATATACATAGAGGTTATGAAAGGTAATGGTGTTAATAAGACCCAAAGGTGTTAGGTAATGCTGAGTAAGTGCTATGGATAGACTATAGATAAGCTCCACGTTCGGTGATTATGCGAATAAGGAGTCCAACGTAGGTCATATATCAGCATGTGTATATATAAAAAAAAAAATTTCAGAATGAGATAAAAAAAAACCAACGCTGTGAATATTTTAGAATATTTACAAATAGGTCTTACAGCTGTTTCCCGGATATTTGTTATATCCCTTCATCGGAGATGGTGTGAGAAAATGGTTAAGCAATAGTTAATTTAGATAAGATACGAAATAGAGAGTGAAGTGGCGGAATGAAAATAGATGTGAGATATGCAGGGATATTGCATTTGCAGATCCATTATTTAAGCAGAATGGTATACATATAAGATTCCAATACCTTGTGAGTAAATTCCAATAGTATTTAAAATTGGTTATTCCAAGTATAGAGTTTGTACACAGTGTTATTGAATCGAAGGTTTTATGTAAAGTGACCTAAAAGTAGGGAATGTATTTGTAAGGTCAAATCGAAAACATTCCCTACTTTTAAGTCATTTTAAATAAAACCCTCGATTCAATAGCATTGTGTACAAACTCTATACTTGGAATAAGCAATTTTAAATACTATTGAAATTTACTCACAAGGTATTGGAATCTTATATGTATACCATTCTGCTTAAATAATGGATCTACACATACAATATCCCTGCATATCTCACATCTATTTTCATTCCGCCACTTCACTCCCTATTTCGTATCTTATCTAAATTAACTATTGCTTAACCATTCTCTCACACTGTCTCCGATGAAAGGATATAATAAATATCTTAGAAACGGCTGTAAGGCCTTCTATCTATAAATGTTCTAAAATCTTCACAGCCTTGGTTTTTTGGTAATCTTCAAGTTTAGGGGGGTAAAAAAAATAAATAAAAATATTCAA
>NC_068982.1:44715492-44716744 GCF_001194135.2 Octopus bimaculoides | reverse complement strand
TAGATAGATAGATAGATAGATAGATAGATAGACAGATAGATAGATATATCTATATATATATATACATATATATATATACAGATATACATATTGCTGAAACCCCCTTCGGTCATGACTGACCATGGGATTGCACCTAGAAAGTTACCCTCTCTGGCACAAGTCCGGGCAAGGTTGTTTAAGGAAGACCAGCAGTCGCCCATGAATACTGACCTCTCCTCTCCACGCCATCAGTGTTATCCAAGGGAAAGGCAAAGGCCGATACAGCTTGGTACCAGTAATGTCGCAACTCATTTCTACAGCTGAGTGAACTGGAGTAACGTGAAATAAAGTGTCTTGCTCAAGAACACAACACGCAGCCCGGTCCGGGATTCGAACTCACAACCAAATAAAAGGGTAAAGGATTATTAATTTATTAATAGATTAATAATTAATAATTTTTACCAAGCCCTTCGGTATGTAAATACCATTATCAGTGAAGAACTTATTTAAAAGTTCTTATACATTTATAAACATAATTAAGGGATCAGCAACAGTTGCTTCACCACATACCGAAGTCAGAAATAGCAGCTAAAGTGCTGAAACTCCAACAGATAGCAATACTTGTAACTCACAAAGGCAAAACAAGAAGAAAAAATAACGAAACTAACCAGTCTTAGTTAATCATAGACGCGTTTCTGGCTTAGAAAAGTGAAAACTTTTCATTTCCTCATCAGTGAAGCAACTGTTGCTGATCCCTTAATTATATATATATATATATATACATACATGCATACATATATATATATATATATGTGTGTGTGTGTGTGTGTGTGTGTGTATGTATATACAGGCGCAGGAGTGGCTGTGTGGTAAGTAGCTTGCTTACCAACCACATGGTCCCGGGTTTAGTCCTACTGCATGACACGTTGGGCAGGTGTCTTCTACTATAGCCTCGGGCTGACCAAAGCTTTGTGAGTGGATTTGGTAGACGGAAACTGGAAGAAGCCCGTGGAATATTGTATATATGTATTTGTGTGTATATGTTTGTGTGTTTGTTTGTCTCCCCAGCATCGCTTGACAACCCATGGTGGTGTGTTTGCGTCCCCGTACTTTGCGGTTCGGCAAAAGAGATCGATAGAATATGTACTAGGCTTACAAAGAATAAACTCTCGGGTTGAATTGCTCGACTCTAAAGGCGGTGTTCCAGCATAGCCGTAGTCAAATGACTGAAACAAGTAAAAGATTATATATATATATATATATATATATATAT
>NC_068982.1:44708700-44714419 GCF_001194135.2 Octopus bimaculoides | reverse complement strand
TATTATTTTCTTCTTTTACTTGTTTCAGTCTTCTTTTACTTGTTTCAGTCTTCTTTTACTTGTTTCGAGTCGTTGGAGCACCGACTCGAAGCGTTTTTAGTTGAAAAAATTATACGACAGACTTCTTTAAGTTTCCGTCTACCAAATCCACTCACAAGGCTTTGGTCGGCCCGAGGTTATAGGTACAAGATACTTGCCCAAGTTGCCACATAGTGGGACTGAACCCGGAACAAAGTAGTTGGCAAGCAAACTTCTTACCACACAGCCACGCCTGCGCTTACATACATACATACATACATACATACATACATACATACATACATACATGCATTCTCACACACACACACACACACACACACATCATAAAAGTCTTCTGCAAGCGGATCTTTTGGATTTTACCTGCATGGACACTCTACATTACACTTCTCTCTATTAGAATACTACGTGGTTTGCTAGCCAGGTCTGTAAGAAGAGCTTTCTTTGGTAGCCGCACGACTCGCTGATTCTATTTACTACAAATTTTCATACCCCACTCCACACACGCACAGACGCACACTCAAGCACATTATACGTTCATGCAAGTGTGCTTACAGATACACACGCACAAATACACGCGTATGTATCACCATACACACACACATACTCAAACACCCACACCCACATAGCCATATGGTGATGAAAATCATGGGTTTGATCCCAATCCACAGTACCTTGGTAAAATGTCCTTGGATCTGCCCTGTAAAGCTTTAAGTATGCACTTGCCAATGCTTAGTCACTATAAAAGCTCCAACACATTTTCAGTCGCCATGTTAATTACCTGTTATGGATAAACAAAAGAGAAATAAACTACACATTGCTGCTATGCCTTCTGAGGTATTCTGTTCCAATTTCTTGTTCAAATAATGTCTCATGCAACAGTTTAACAGTAGAATAAATGACATCAGAATAGCAGATAATGTTGCGATTTGAAGGTTCTTCAACACTAAAAATAATATGAGGCCGTTCTTTGTAATCTTCAATAATGTTTTATTAGTTTCGAACAAACTCATCATTTAGGGATGTTTTTCAGTTATTGCTCATTCTATAGGTTTCAAATAATACATCTAGACGAGATATTTATATATTATCTGAGCTGGAGAAAGTCATCACTAGAATATCAATTAAATTCACATTTCCTCAAGCTAGAGAAATAAAATATTGTCTTTAGCGCTCACTACACCTCTTAACTAAGTCTGTAGTTGAGTGACCTCTTTGTACAATGACGGTGGTCAATCATTTAACCTGGAGATGCATCTCTTCAGCTTTTGCATATGCAAGTTTGGGGCATACATAAGAAGAAGCCTTAAGGGGTACTTCTCTCTTCAGCAGATTGCCCTACAAAAATGGTGAAATAAAATCAAGAGTCTGCATTCGCTAATTTATAACTAATGCAATTAGCATTACTAACTGCATGATTGTATGACAGGCATGTTGAAGACTTTGTTTTTAGAATACTTGAAACTTCCACCTAACGACGTTCAAGAACATGGGCTTTCGTTATCTTATTACCATTATACTTTTCAGTCACCACATATCTTTAGTTTTCTGACCAGTTTGTGGGAAAGCATTCGTATACATCCTAATTCTTCAGATTTTGTATTTCTTTATGTTTGGCATCAGTTGCTTCAGCTACTTCTTTTATCGGTCAGCCGATAGTAAAATTATAAGTTTCTGCTCATCAAATTCGAGTTTCTTGAGTCACCTCTTTTCATTTTATTTAAATGATTCCAGCTAACACAGATAGGATCTTCATCCTCTGCTTACGACATTATACTCCACCTATGACTGTATTTTCATTTTGAATTTGATTGTCAAGTCATAACTTTTCACTTTTACACTCTTCATATCTTTTCCTTTTATACTCCATCATTTTATCGCTATGTGATTTTCAGTCCTATCTTTTAAATCTAGCAATAGTGTCATTAACTTCTACATTATATATTTCATTCTCTTCAACATCTTCTCAACCCAGGACTTTGCTATTCTCGTTAAGTAGATTTTCATACTCTTCATTCACTAGCGCTATATCTTCTACACATCTTTTAGATTCTCTTATTACAACTTCCTTATCAGATTCTTTTTTGTTCTGATACGCTATTATCGACTACTCCTGCGTGCCTAATTAATATAAATTTACCTTCTATGTCAAACACTTATAATATAGAAAATAACACTATTTAGCGCTACAATATAATGGTGGCTGAAGTATGAAACATTAGATATTAAGCATGAACATGAGACATCCCCCGCTTGGACTGTCAGTGTTACAAATGGAGTTCAGAATCACTTAAGATATAATATAAATAAACCTGTATTTAGCTCCACTGTTAACACACCCTTAATTCTGTCTGACCAAATAACTAACTATGGAATCCCCAACGACTAGTGGTATGGTTAGAATAAATTCAAATGCAGTCTCTGTTTCGCAGAAGATAAGACTAGTGGAAAAATCATGAGAACACTGAGGTTCAATGTGGGAAGTTATGCTACCGAAGTCTTTTTATACTAGTCATCAGATCTGTTATAGAAAACAATGCTTCGAAAGATGCCGTGGTCCTGCTAAAGTGTAATATAGATTGTATTAATTAGCTATCAAGGAGCATTCTATAGCATGCGACCTGAGACAGTTGCATATGATTCAAAGTTCGGGTTTTCATTCACCTGTAGGTAATAATTATGGTCAGCTTATACTCATTGTTAATTATTCACATCAAAAATATATTCTTCATATCTTCAATTTTCTGGGAACAGGATATCTTAGTAGTGGTATCAATAACATATATAAATTTATTGCGAATGTATTTCTTCAAATCAAGACAAGCTGTGTCTTTGAACTTATTTCCAAGAAACAATCTCACCATTAATTGCAGAAGATCTTCGAAAATTATGGAAATTTGCGAAGAGTCACAGACATTTTAAACGAGTTTTCAGAATTCATTATCACTGAATGTGTTGTGCTTTCGAACTAAAAACATCAGTTTCTCATTTGAAGTATGAGCAAACTGGGGGGGCGGAGTTCTTCAACCCACTTCTTCGACTCTGCTCTGGAGCACTAATTTAGAATTTTTAAACGTAACACTATATTCGGAATATAGCAATCTTTTAATAGCTTGTTAGTTAAAAGGCGATAATGACAAAATGATGTAGTTTTCAGTTTTACAAATCCGCTTAAAACTCAACTACGATAACTTTTAAAGACCAGCACCATTCTAAGAGTTTTCATTGATTCATGGTAAAGGAGCAGAGCTAAGTCATTTTTCATTGTTTTCTTCACTATAAGCTCTGGCAGCTAATGTAATGACAGGAAACCCACTTTATTAGATTTTACAGCCACTCCATCACAAAAACTGAAACTTTTATCAAATATTTATCACTGTCGCTCAGTGTACCTACAAACACTTCGAACAAGTGTTTCTCGGCAATAGTATAGGTACATGCAGAATCTAATACTATTCATACCATGCGTTATTTTACCGAGGGTAGATGTATTTCTATGAGAGTATTTTTTATCAGAGTTTCTTCGATTATAACAATATTTGATAAGGAACTTCAGTAATGAATAATGCTATGAATTTGATTAGATTCCTCTAAAGCATTAATTGTTTTCATATGATAACCTCTGACAAAATGCTTAGTAGCTTACACGTAAAACCTTGCATAATCTTATCTTCACTGTTAATAGGTGCCTCCTTAAATCCTTTACAACTTCTCTCTCTCTACTAGATTTGTAGTAATAAAGGCTCACATTTTCTAGTTCAGGTTTTAGAGGTGGTATTACATAGTTACGCGATAGAATATATATACAAATACCTTCTTAACGGTGTCATTGATGGCTTAATTTGTGAGGTTCCTACAAATAGTATGCACTAGCTTTTCATTTTCATCCGATAGCATTTAGTTCAAAAACACTCAGATGCTTTACAATTTTCAACATCTTTTAATAAATTTATACAGAACAAGAAAATTATCAAAATTAGAGTTTGAAATGTTTCTGTAAGAATATTATCTCTTAGAAGTTTAGTAGGTTCTCGTATTCCTATCATGATGGTAAATTTTATCAAGTTTATTCTTATAAGACTGCGACCAGTCTCTTTGCCAATACCAGCGGTGCCAGGTCGCCAATATGTTATCGTATGCTAGGGAGAAAATAAGGAGACAAAAGGACTTTGCTTTGTTTTTTGGCAGATCTGTAAAGAGACAGGATTGGTTGTTGCTTGCCAAAATTCGCAATCCAATCAACTCTAAGATTGCTGAAAGAAAGCAACTTCTATAAGTGTATACAATTTTTCTCAGATCTGCACCTGCTAGTGCTTAGTCATTGAAAAAAACATCTCATATGTTTTTAGCTACCGCCTTAAATTCTTATCAAGAAAAGGGAGTTAAATTGTACATAAACGGGCCCAAACCTTGTGAGGAAAAATACGACAACAGAAACTGTGTAGAAGGTTGTTAGATTGTCCTTCCTTTCTAGACAAAGGCCAGCCTCTTCACTTGTAATGTCGTGCTGATCCTACCTGAACGTTACGACAAGAGTACAAATGTCTGTGGAAAACTCTCTCCTTTAAACCATTATTCAATGAATATGAAATAGTTTTAAGATACATCTTACGGATGCTCTGGGATGCATCGTCAGTGATGTTTCTAGGATTTCAAGGGGTTTTGGGTCTTTCAACAGCATTCGCCTAGACGACCCAACCAGAGTTGATCAAGTCCCGGCTTGCATCCCAATAGCAGTAAACCACTGGTTTGCCCTCTTTATTCAAAACTATTTAAAGGCCTTCTTTGCAGGTTAAGTGAAGGGATTTATAGCTTTCCGTTTTGCTGCATCATTAACTTCAAGCTCAGTCAGAGCTTTCAAGAATGAACGTCCTACAGAACCTCGTCAGCTCACTTTTATTACCTCGATTTATGCGCTGCTCTACCAGCTCCTGGTATTTGACTAGCTGCTTCTCATGGGTTTCCTCCATGTGCTCATCCCAGGGCACAGTCAGTTCCCACATGATCACTTGTTTGGTGGAATTTGAGAAGATCAGTACATCTTGGCGGAGTGTTGTCGGTGTTCAATGAATATGGAACACTATTTCTCAAGCAACTGATATATTTACACATCGTTGAAATCGACGGAAGATCAGTTTACTTTGGACAATATTCTTTTCCAAATAATCATGTGTATCAAATAAATATAGATTTCTTTTGATTAGGTATAATCAATAATGTTTTATAGGAATGGATAATAGTCAGTTGAATCAACACTGGTGTGATGAAAGGTAAGATCATCTTCCCAGAGGGATTTGAACTTCGATTAGTCAGGTGCCGATATAATACAATAAAAATTCTACCCCAATGTCACCTACTGAATCAACCATTTCCTCGTTTCTGCTATTGATAGTTATAATAAATCAAAACTAGGATGAAATAACGAATTCAAGTGTGTTATGGAAAATTTCCACCATTAATCTCGTCTTCTTAGTGACAGCCATATTTCGTGTTGATTTATCTTTGAAAAAGCTGATGATTCATTGCATCGCAACTCAGAGTTTCTCACAAACTATTATCACTCAAGCAACAGAAAAATAATATTTTTGTCTTTGGGTGTTTGCATGTAGTGACAAATTTGAAGTTGCATGATAGAGTGAATCATTAGCGTTTTACTCACACACACACACACACACACACACAC
>NC_068982.1:44699642-44703370 GCF_001194135.2 Octopus bimaculoides | reverse complement strand
GAATATGGAATCTAAAAACAGAAACAATTCCTATCATAGTAGGTGCCTTAGGTATAATAAAAAATATTCAGACAAATACATAACAAAAACACCAGGACTTACAAATATATATAACATACAGAAAATTGCACTACTGGGCACTGCACACATCCTACGCAAAACACTTTCAATACAGTAACCATAAGAACACCACAGCAAACCACAGCACATACCCAAGGCGCACAGTGCTGCGCTCGATAGTGAAGTGAAAGCACGTTATAAAAATAAACTACTGAACAATAATAATAATAATAATAATAATGCAAATATTCTGCTCTATAATACAGATTTGCTTGTAAATTGTTTGACCTTAACCAGTTGAGCATGTTCTTACGTGGCTAACAATATGCAAATCTCTGATCACGAGCAGAAGTAGTGGGGGAGCAACATAGCCATGTGTTCAGAGAGATTCTTTGGAGTTTGAATAATTCACCTCTGGAAACATGGGTGTTTCATTCAACACCCTTAAGCAAGGACCATTTGAGTGGGATGGGCTACTCGACCTGAAGAAAATTCTAACTGGGCCCCACCTGCAAGGTCATGCGCTTTTTACCTTGGCATGAGTTCACCATGTCGCGCACATATGGTTGTGATGCATGTGCCTGGTGTACCCATATCAGACGAGTAGTCATGATGGGTACACTGAGCTTTGTATATTTTACCCTAGTGTCCCTTTGATGGCATGCCTTGCCTATCACTCAATAATAATAATAATAATAATAATAATAATAATAATAATAATAATAATAATAATAATAATAATAGTAGTAGTAGTAGTAATAATAATAATAGTAACATAATATTAATACAGTGCGAAATGTTTTGGAGCCTGACTTTTGGCCCACCATGTAGTTGCCGATGATTCAGAAGGAAGAAATATAAGAATGTAAAACGGAGGTGTAGAAAAAGAATGAATCAGATAATGAAGAACATACAAACAAATGAAGACTCATACTACCAATTATTCTTTAGTATTATTTATAATCCGAAATAACTTCCCCAAAATTCTTCCTGCCTAATAGAAACTGCTACGCATTGGTCTCACTTTGGAATGTCAAGATTAATAAAAGTTCTCATAACTTCATTCTTTACATGCGTGGGGCCATTTTTATGCTAATCTTGGCAATTGAGTTTTATATCGGTATACTTGAACCAATGCTTGGCATCTGAAAATTGTTGTTTTTATAAGGCTTCTGAAGCAATATGGTTGAGAATATTTCTCTTCCTCTTTTCTCTTTGTACTAATAGCATTCAAGATCATTGTAGCGGTATCGTAGAGAAAGAAGTAAACTTACAGCGAACAGAGGCTGTGAAATACATTTCGATTCTCGGTAGGAGCGATTTTGCTTCAATTATTCCATTAGATACATACGTGTATTCCATGCATTTCTTCCCTTATTCTTAATTTCATATTCAAACTTCTAATTCTGGAAAATATCATCAGGAAGAAGTGATTATCTCCCTTGTATTAACACTCCGCTAGGGGCGACGCCACGTACTCCACTATGATCTTTCAGGAAGCAATGAACGCTGTACAGTATTATACAGTATTATTTCTTATTTCTTTATTGCCCACTAGGGGCTAAACATAAAGGGGACAAACAAGGACAGACAAAGGGATTAAGTCGATTATATCGACCCCAGTGTGTAACTGGTACTTAATTTATCGACCCCGAAAGGATGAAAGGCAAAGTCGACCTCGGCAGAATTTGAACTCAGAACGTAACGGCAGACGAAATACCGAGAAGCATTTCGCCTGGCGTCCTAACGTTTCTGCCAGCTCGCCGTGTTCAGTATTATTTACACTATTATTTCTGTTTCTATAAAAGTCTGTGGAAGGTGGCGAATTAACAGAGTTGTGAGAGAGTTGTCCTGCAGTATTCATTCTGCCTCTCATTTGTCTGAGAGAGGTCAACTCTGCCTCTCATCCTTTCCGGGTCAATAAAAAAGCTGCATGAGATGAGAAGGTGCGGATGTTTGGATGCTGAGGATTTGGCATGACTTACTGGAAATTCCATCTGTTTGAGTGACAGTACGTATTGGTACTGGAGGCAAAGACACAGAGATACACTCGCGCGCGCAGAAATATACACATACAGATAGATACACACAAAGTGGTACTTCGTTAGTTACGACTACGAGGGTTCCAGTTGATCCGAACAACGGAACAACCTGCTCGTGAAATTAACGTGCAAGTGGCTGAGTACTCCACAGACGCGTGTAGTCTTAACGTAGTTAATTACAGGTACTACTCCAAGTAGTACTCATTTTCGCCAGTTGAGTGGACTCGAGCAACGTGAAATAAGCGTCTTGCTCAAGGACACAACTCGCCGCCGGATATCGAACTCAGGACCTTACGATCGTGAGCCGGATACCATTAACTATTAAGTCACGAGTCTTCACGATACCTACAAACATAACCAAACGCTCACACACATAAGCAGAAAGAGAGAGAGAGAGAGAGAGAGAGAGAGAGAGAGAGAGAGAGAGAGAGAGAGAGAGAGAGAGAGAAAGAGAGAGAGAGAGAGATAGATAGAGAGAGAGAGAGAAAGAGAGAGACATTAAAATGAAAAGAACATTAAAACGTCTAATATCAAATAAATCAATGTCAAATCAGCTACGCCAAATAGGCGGTGGCAAAACGGCTGCGCCAAAATCTCTCATATCAATAAAGATCTACTAATCCAGGGTGGTGGATTGGCGGAAGTGTTAAAGAGCCGGATGAGATATTAGGACCAGGTCGGTGGCTTCTCCTTTGGTTAAGCATAGGCGGTGTGGAGAGGAGAGACTTTACTGCATAATAACTGCTTGTCTTCCAAAAAAAAAAAAGAAAAAAAAAAAAAGATTTTTATCAGACCTGAACATGCACGTGCAGTTGCAAGGTCAGCAATTTGTAATTATTTTATTTTACAGAAGATATGATATGCATGAGGTGATAATTTTGTTAAATCATATATCTCAGTTCTGCTAATATTTCAACTGCAATGTGGTCTTGTGCCAAAATTTGATGTCAATATTTCAACTGGAATAAGACGGCGAGCTGGCAAAATGCTCACGGCATAAAATGCTTACCGGCATTTCGTCCGTATTTACATTCTGAGTTCAATTTCTGCCTTTCATCCTATCGGGGTCGATAAAATAAGTACCAGTTGAATACTGGGGTCGATGTAATCGACTTGCTTCCACTCACAAAATTACTGGCCTTCTGCCAAAATCTGAAATCAATATTTAAATTGGAACACAAGTCCACCACAGCTGCCGTACTGCATTTGACACATCATCAGAACTTTCAATGATTTATTACAATGGAAGACATAGAATTTGTAGGTGATGTAAGTATAAGAGTGTGCCCTCTTTAAATCTAATGGCATCCCTACAGCTAAACGTAAACTTTATATATGACTGCGCGCGCAATCGAAGCATAAAGATCAATTCAAAGATGTTCCATAGTTTATAAAATGATGAGAAAATAATGAATCACACCCGGGTAATGAATCGATCC
Organism: Octopus bimaculoides; assembly: GCF_001194135.2. Classification (NCBI taxonomy): domain Eukaryota; kingdom Metazoa; phylum Mollusca; class Cephalopoda; order Octopoda; family Octopodidae; genus Octopus; species Octopus bimaculoides. The sequence continues at coordinate 44,699,829 of NC_068982.1, read as the reverse complement.
AAAACAAACGGAAGTAAGCTGGAATGTGAGCATACCTATCATTAGTAATGCATTTTTCTCATCAAAAGTTAATTATCTGACACTAAAGTATAGTAAACTATTAGAGTAGATCTTGAATTTCCTTAATAGGTTCTGATATATGTATATATATATATATATATATATATATATATATATATATATATAT
>NC_068982.1:44698018-44699205 GCF_001194135.2 Octopus bimaculoides | reverse complement strand
TATATATATATATATATATGTATATATGTATGTATATGTGTGTGTGTGCGTGTGTGTGCGTGTAAATATGTTGATTACACCTTATAACTTTAGAAAACATAAAGTATTCTCTAAAAAATCAACAAAGACCTTTTACGAGGGAAATAGCAGTAGTAAAACACCAAGACTACTGGAAACACATTTAAACTCACAACCCCTGCGCTGTAGAACACAAGAAAACAAGCGCACCATTACCGATAATTGGAATATTCCCAAGGTTTTAAGCACCAAAACTTTTTATACGTGATCAGATGAACATCATGAAAAAAAAAACAAAAAAAAAACATACTGTCAACTTTCAAAGCTCTTCTTGCATAAGAATCAAGTTAAAACGCTATATTATTATCATCTTCATTTTAAAAGACACCATTCATTCAATTATTTATCTAGACGAATGAGAAATGTAAAGTTGACTCCTGTTGAAGAATTTAAACATCATCTAGATATATTTCTCTTTCACGTCCCAGACTTACCATCTTTGGCAGAAGATAATCGATACACTGTTATAGAGCAGACTCCAATAGCGAAGCGATACGTCAATTACGAACGGATACAAACGAGAGTGAAAAACCAGAAATGCAAACATTAAACATGACAAGATGAAGTACTTAAGGCGGCACTTCAGTATGGTCAGTGCTCACATTGTTGTTCGAACCATTTTAAGAACAATCGAATGATTGTTATAAATATTACATATCTATTCCCTGATCAATTATATAACACCACCACACCTGCACGCCCACTCACAATCACACCAGTACGCCCTCTCTCTCTCTCTCTCTCTCTCACACACACACACACTCACGTACACTCATAGACGCACGCTCCATATATTTTACTATGTGTGTGTGTATATATAAACATATGCATATACACATGTATGCATCTATCTATCTATCTATCTCTATCTATCTATCTATCTATCTATCTATCTATCTATCTATTCTATCTATCTATCTATCTATCTATCTATCTATCTATCTATCTATCTATCTGACATGCGCTGAGACTGCGGCATCTCTGGAACTTCATTGACGACGGTGAACAGGTGTGGGCGCCGTTTGTGAGGCACGCCTTCCCGCAGCTCGTCTCACTCACCGAACTGCAAACATGGATCAGGAAGAGACCGAAACTGGGCGATTGGCACC
>NC_068982.1:44695474-44697097 GCF_001194135.2 Octopus bimaculoides | reverse complement strand
TCCCCCCCCCCCAAGAAAAGCTCTACTTTGTAATTTGTCCATTTTCTGTATTTAGCCCTGTGTGGCTATAATAAAAAGATATCTATCTATCTATCTGTCTTTATACAACGGTTGGAGAAAAATAACGAAAACAGCCTCTTAGATGGAAAGGTCTTTTTTTTTTTATTTAATACGGAGTTAATCTATCCCTAGTATCAACCACATCTTTGATACATCTAGGAGTTGACACGTAGAGGCTCTGAACGGCTGTTTGGGGAATGCTGAGCTATTCATCAAGTAAAACTTACTTCAGCTCTTTTACCAACGACAAAGGGGAAAAGTAGTTCCTCATTAGCTGCTCCAAAATGCACCATAAATGTTTGATTACATTGAAATCAGTGACTGCGTGGGCCGATCCAAGAGATATACTTTCCTGTTGTTATGTTCAAGCTAACTTTTAATAACATTAGTCGTGTGCACCAGCGCATCATCGTTCTGGAAGATTACGTTACCATGAATTGATACTTAGTAATACATGATGGACATGACTAGCCAAAATACTCAGATAATCCTTGGCATTAACTTTGCCATGTAGAACAACTAAAGGGCCAAGAGAATCTCGTGATATGGCTACCCAAATCATCACAGAGACACCTCTATGTTTCAGGACAGGAGTCAAACAGCCAAGGATGAAGGCATCTATGGATTGTCTATAGGCATGAACTCGCTCGCAAAGTGGGGAAAAGGGGTGAATGATGAATAATTAGAGATGACATTTTTGAATTTTTTTTCATTGAGCCATTCATTGACCACTTCTAGCAGTCTACAACATTTTCCCGCACATAGATATTGATGGGAGTGGGACAGGAGAGTTTAGCAATTTCAGCCCTCACATGGTATCTAGCTTTAGGGAGCTCACAACAAACGGTTTTAGTTGACACACGGTTGGCACAGTGGTGGCTTAACTCTGCCATCACTTTTTCTTTTTAGACACAATGTGTTCCCCTAATTTTCAGTCCCTCTGAACTTTGTAGAGTCGCGTGGCTTAGTGGTTAGGGTGTTGGACTCATGATCGTAAAGTTGTGGTTTCGATACCTGAAGCAGGTGACGCGTTATGTTCTTGAGCAAAACATTTAATTTCACGTTGCTCCAGTTCACTCAGCTAACAAAAATGAGTATCCCTGCGACGGACCGGCGTCCTGTCCAGGTGGAGAATTTATACGCCATGAAAGCGGGGAACCAGCCCTTATGAATCGGTATGACCCGAGGAAGAAAACTGCTTTACTTTACTCTGTGAGCTTTGCCTTCTGTCCAGAATCATACTTGCTAAAGCTAGCTTTACCCTGATTTTGTACTAACAGCATGAGTATAGGGACTATACCTCTCGAAACACTAAACACTTCAGTAGTCTTAGTGGCTGAAGTTCAAGCCATCCGATCTTCAACATTTTGTCCTCTCTGGAAATCAGATAGCTCACACATTTAACTTATTTCAATAGAGATAATAAGAAAAAAAGATGAAAAACAGAGGTCTATATCACGAAGTGAAAGATGGTGTGTGTGTGTGTGTGTGTGTGTGTATACATATGTGTGTGTATATATAAATATATGTATATATATGTATATATATATATATATATATATA
>NC_068982.1:44688449-44690770 GCF_001194135.2 Octopus bimaculoides | reverse complement strand
AGATATTATTGCGGTGTTTCATGAAGGTTCTTTATGTTCTGACTTGAAATTCTACTGGAGTCGATGAAATAAATCAAGTACTGGAGTCGATATAATGACTATACTTCTCCCGGAAAATCTGTGACCTTGTACACATTTCATAAATCAATATTATTTGAAATTAAATGGTTGAATCCTAGTTTTTCAGCCTGTCATTTATTCCACCCGTCCATAAATGTTTCAATTAATAACAAATGGCTTCTGTTTTCCTATGAAACACAACATACGGTTTCATTTAAAGGATTTTATCTGTTCCACGCTAAACGACTGATATCATCACACAAATAATGTTCATAATGTTCATTTGCATACGCTAATTTTGTAAAACATATTCCAAAATAAAAAGATGATAATAAAATTAGGCCAATTCTGATGAAAATTTAGACGGGTATTACCTGAAATTTTTAATAGCCGATATCCATTTAGAATAATTTATACTTCATACAAACTATTAATGCCTGATAATGACTGAGATAAAGAGAAGTGTGTTAAACAAGGAATTTTCAGAGCAATGAATTTTTTCTCGCAATCCTATCAACACATTCATTTCTAGGGTTAGGAAAGTTAGGAATATTGATGAAGTATGAAAAGGCATTGGTGGTAACTATTGATTGAAGCTAATTTGAGTAAGACCAGTCATCTCGAAATTTTGTGTCCAGTCTCAGTCTAAAAAAAGCGTCCTTGCATGGTAGGCAAAACGTGACAGATTTTTAGCTTAAATTTCAATTGATAAAGTTGTTCAGAGTGTAGTTCTAAGAGTTTGCGGATCATTGTGTCCAATAGATTGCTATCGTAGTTCATCAGAGATTTTTTTTCCCGTGGGAATATTCGAACGTATAAGTTATGCATTTATAGTGGGACTTGGAGGAAAATTGGTTGGGAAACAGTGGGCTGTACCGTTCTGCCTATTGGATAATATGGTCTTTCATGTACAAAACACTTGATGACCACGGACTAATTCTCTTTGATTATAGGTATACTCGACCAGAGTTTACCTGTTAGATAAACAACAGCGAGAAATAAATAAAATAAATAAGAAAGAAGAAAAGGACACCGAAAACAATAACAAAAAATTACAAAAGTAACAACAACAATATATCGACACGCTTCTCTATTTTATGGCACAACACACAAGAATTTTTGAAGAAAGAAATTTATATATTCTGGGCTAAGGAATCGAACATGAAAGCGATTTCTATATGAAATCATGCACTCGAATCGTCATGAGCTTAGCTTGCAGTTTAAGGCCTTCCAATAAAGATATAAAAAAAATACCCCCCCACCCCAAAAAAAATCAAAACGCTCACAAAAACAAAACTGGCATATAGGATGAAATGAAAACGAAACACTAATAATTGCCAACACACTGTAACGAAATTTTGAAGTAAAAGTTTACCACTGTAAACTCAATTTTTTTCTTTTTATTTTAATAATATCAAAGGATATTGTTACGTATAGGAATAATGTTCAATGTATCATTAGAGATAGAAACCGATCAATCGTTTTAATACAAAATGGTGAAGAATCTCACCGAAGATTAATAACTCTGTGGCGGATGTATAATTCTTTATTGCAGTAGAAAAATGCATGGAAGTATTTTCGTTTACGTAATAGCAATATAGATAATGGATAGTGGTAGAAGTATAATAAATAATTTAGTGGATAGCAAGCAGGAGGTGTTTGCGAAGGAAGGTTCTCTGATATTCTGCGATAGGAAAATCAAATATGCGTTCATCGCATACATGGTTCATAAAGTTATATAAGTGTGTGTGTGTGTGTGTGTGTGTGTGTGTGTGTGTGTGTGTGTGCATGCGTATATGTATGTATGTCTGTATGCATGTTTGTATGTATATAAATATATTCTATATATGTGCATATGTGTATGTATGTATATATATATATATAAATATAAATATATATATATATATATATATATATGTGTGTGTGTGTGTGTGTGTGTGAGCGTATGTGTATGTATGTTTGTATATATATATATATATATATATATACGTACATGGTTACATGCATACATATATGTACGTTTATACATGTTTAAATACATACATAGGTATACAAATAGAAACATGTATGTATGCATATGTTTAGATATATATAAATAAGTACATATATGTATGATTATATGTAGATACATGTAAAAATATGTATGTATATATAATATACAGACAAGCACATATATATATATATATGTGTGTGTATGTATATATATATATATATATATATATATATATATATATATATATATATATATGTGTGTGTATATA
>NC_068982.1:44686451-44688439 GCF_001194135.2 Octopus bimaculoides | reverse complement strand
TATATATATATATATATATATATATATATATATATATATATATATATATGTATGTATGTATGTATGTATGTATATATAGACACACACATGTACATATTTATATGCGTGTTTGTGGTTTGTGTGTGTTTGTTTATAAACGTTTGTGTGCGCGCGTCTATAAATGTTAGACAAGCTTCTGTTTTATTCTCGAGATAATGGACGATATAGCTAAATTAAGCTAATTTAATTGATTACATCGAAGCAAAAACTTACATTGAATGCCAGTAATTAAAATAATTTTGCTCCTTTTCTATCAATTACAAATTTTCCTCATTATATAGAAACATGGTATAAACAAATATATTGATAAGCATACTATGCTGATCATGTATATTATAAAACAGTGGCTCGTCAAGGCAGCACAGAAGGCTTCATTTTCATCTAGTGTTTGTTTGTATATATATATATATATATATATATATATATATATATATATATATATATATATATGTATATATTTACACATACATACTTGCACACACACACACACACACACATATGTCAGGCTGAGTAAAAAGTAAGCAACGTTTTGAACTATGAAAAATTTGTACCGGATTTTTGCAGAGTTTTGAATTTTTTTAAACATTTAAAAAAAAATTGTCTGATAATACAGACATAGATTTGCCCAAATGCATCAATAAATTAACATTGATATTTTTTTCACCGTTGCTGCAATCATCTGTAATGGAACTATCAAAGCGCGATATTCGAGCAATTTTTCTATTCAACTTCAAAAAAAGGACATAAAGCAGCTGAAACTGCTCGCGATATCAACGAAACGTTTACTGAGGAAATGACCAGTGACTGGTCAGCTCGAAAAGGGTTTAAACGATTTCGCAGTGAGGACATGAGCCTTGTAAATCATGAGCATAGTGGACGCCCATCTGTCATCGATGACTGTCGATTAAAAACCGTCCACGTTATCTTATTTCTTCCTGTCCTTCCCCCATTCCTCTCTCACCTCCTCATAGTATCTTGACCACCAACTAACACTTCTTTTTTCATTCTCTCTTCCTTTTTCTTTGTTTCTCCTTTCCTCACCTATTCCTTTTGATCGTTCTCCTCATTTTAGATCCACGTAAAACCACTCGAGAACTGGCAAAAGAACTTCAAGTTAGCCAAAAAAGAACTGCCTGCAATCATTTGCATGAGATCGGAAAATAAATAAAAGCTCAACAAATAGGTGCCACACGATTTGAATGAAAATCAGAAAATGCACAGACATGAAATTTGCTAGTTGCTTCTCTGTAACCAGACCGATCCATTTCCCGATCGTTTTATAACATGCGATAAAAAGTGGATCCTGTACAATAATTAAAAAACGCTCTTCGCAGTAGCTGGACGAAAATTAAGCACATCGGGTCCTTCTCTAAACCCGAGCTCTTCAAAAAGAAGGTTATGATGACTGTTTGGTGGTGTAGTGCAGGACACATCATTATAACTCCTTAAAATCCGGAAAAAAACCATCACTGCAGAAACATATTGCCATGAAATTGGCAAAATGAACGAAAAACTGCTATCTCTCCGTCCCAGACTGGTCAACGGAAGAGGGGCAATCATTCTTCATTCTTCATTCTTCATTCTTCGACCACACTTTTCACAAATGACGTTCCAGAGGTTGAGGGAACTTAAATACGAAATTCTCCCCCACCCAGAATATTCCCCAGACCTTTCTGCTACCGACTACCACTTTTTTAAGCACCTTGATGATTTCCTGCAAGAGAAGGAGTTCAAAAATCAAACTGATGCTGAAAGTGCTTTCAAAGATTTCATCAGCTCCAGAACGCCATATTTTTACGTTACCGGAATAAACAAACTTGTAACTCGTTGGCAAAAATGTGTTGATTGTAATGGTACTTACTATGAAGAATAAAATTTCCGCATTGTTGAAATTTATCGTGATGAATTTCACGTTTCAAAACGTTGCTTACTTTTTACTCACCCTGATG
>NC_068982.1:44683902-44686305 GCF_001194135.2 Octopus bimaculoides | reverse complement strand
ATATATATATATATGTATATATATATATATATATATCTTATTCTTTCCCTTCCTTTTCGAGGTTTACTTCTCACTTTAGTAACCCCACCCTGTACCATTTTCTGTACCAATCCATCTACCTTAGTGCCTTTCAAGCATATCACCCACCCCACTCCTCACACATATTCATTCCTTACATTCTTATCTTTTCCTGTCCTTCCCCTACTCCTCTCTCACCCCTCTCTCATCTTGACCACCAACTAACACTTCTTTTTTCATTCTCTCTTTGTCTTTCTTTCTTTCTTTCTTTCTCCTTTCCTCACCTATTCCCTTTGATCATTCTCCTCATTTTAACCTACACATCTTTTCTCTCCTCTCTCTCTACTTAATACTACCATTACATTCTCAAAATTTCACTCACACTACAAGACCCCTTTGAATGAACAGCACATGGAATCTATGTCTTCACACTTTCCATTTGTAATGACAAAATATGACTCCTATCGGAATTTACATATTATGCACAAGAAGCATTTCTACCACTTCTACACACCACTTTCCTTGGATAATGGAACTGCAACTATAAAATCCTACATTTATTTTTATTTTTATTTTTATTTTTATTTTTATTTCCCTTTATACTTCTTATTTCCATCCTTTTCCAAAATAACTCCTTATATTGAACTCTAGTATTTCCCTCTGTTTAACCATCTCATATCGTCTCTGATGAAGGGGTATCCGTAATATCTCAGAAACTGTTGTAAGAGTAACTTTTTCATTACAAATGTCCTGAAAATTCCACACAGCCTTTGCTTTGTTGTCTCATTTTATTTAATATGTACATGTTTATACAAGACACGCATTAAACTCCTCGTTCGTATTATTATTGAGCCGAGAGTTTAACTACCAGTTGAGTACTGGAGTCGATGTATTCGACTTCCCACAACCCTCAAAATTGCTGTCCTTGTGCCAAAACTTGAAAACACTATTATCTCCTAGTATAATATAATTAGAATTTATTTACAAGGGTCTTGTGGCTGGCCTTTATTTACAAATTTGTGCGCTCCTGATGAAAATAATTTTTTAAACTAACATTTATGAAATGATTATTTTCCTATAATACTAACTATAATTTCATGCCTCACCGCTTTCTATAGATGGTAGTCAGAGATAACTTCTGTCGAAAATGTTTTCTTCAAGCGGCCGCACCATGATGCGTTTCACTATATTGCGCCAAATATTTCTGTCCCTATTTGAGGTTGGTCGAGCCGCAATTTTATGTTATTAGTGTCTGCCAAAAACATCGATGCAGTTGAGCGGTCTTTCTTCTCAAAGGTAGATCGATACATCTGCAGCTTCTCATTCTTAGAAGAATCACAGAATAGCGCAGAATCTTCAAGCAAAAGGCATGAATTTCATTTGTAGACTTCTCCAAGGCATTCGACAATGTTTTATCTTTTAATTCTTCAGTCGACTGTGGCCAAGCTGGAACACCGCCCTACAGGTTTTAGTTGAACAAATCGACTCAGTTCTTGTTTCTTAAATGATACTTTTGCAATCGGTCTCTTTTGCGAACCGCAAAGTTACCGGGACGTAAATGAACCGACATCAGTTTTCACGCAGTGTACAAGGAGACAAACACAAACACAAACACATATACACATTGGGACTGAAATCAAGACCATATGGCTGGAAAGCGAGCTCCCCAATTATACAACCACGCCTGCGCTTATGTCAACAAAAGGGCCATATTACATATCCCGTTGAACTGAGGTACCACTGATGAGATTGCCATCACCATCATGTATGAAAACTTACCAAACTTTATGCAAAGCAAAGACGGCCCAACTAAAGAGTTTCCAACTACACCAAGGGTCTTTCAGGGAGAAACCTTAACCTCTTTTCTTTTTAAGGTAGGAGTCCTTAAACTTTGCACTAGAAGTTATGTTTAGCTGCACAACGGATTTTTTTAAATATAACTTAACACTATAGAAAATCCCCTTTAATAATTAAACCTACGAAGGCTGAATCGTTAGCACACTGGGCAAAATGCTCAGCTACATCTTGTCCGTCTTTATGATCCGAGTTCAAATTCCGCCTAGGTTGATTTTGCCTTTTATCCTTTAGGTGATGATAAAATAAGTGACAGTTGAACACTGGGCTCGATGTAATCGAATTACCCCGTACCCTGAATTTTGCTGACTTTGCGTCAAAATTTGGAATCAATACTTGAGCGCATTGGGGAAAAAATGTTATTTATGATTTTGGTATTCACAAGTATGAATATTACAAAGGTGTATGCTATGATAGTTTACTATACTTCTTTCAAAATATTAAACTTAAAAGATTAAAAAATAACAACTTGCCTGCGAAGTGAGCCAATAATTTTGTTATTATTGAGTTAGTCAGAATTTTATTATACAC
>NC_068982.1:44682500-44683507 GCF_001194135.2 Octopus bimaculoides | reverse complement strand
TGACAAGGCTGACCCTTTGAATTACAGGCACAACAGAAACAGGAAGTAAGAGTGAGAGAAAGTTGTGGTGGAAGAGTACAGCAGGGTTCACCACCATCCCCTGCCGGAGCCTCGTGGAGCTTTAGGTGTTTTCGCTCAATAAACACTCACAACGCCTGGTCTGGGAATCGAAACCGCGATCCTATGACCGCGAGTCCGCTGCCCTAACCACTGGGCCATTGCACCTCCACTCTAGCTTAGAGTACCTCATAATAATTCATCGGTGTGTGTGTGTGTTTGTTTGTATGTGACACGCGAAAGTAATACTGAAGACTTTGTCATAATATAGCGTCAGTTGTGGTGACTATCCATCACATGTACGTTGTTGTTGTTTAGAATCAGGTTAATCAACGCTGGTCGAACAAGACCTACAATAATTAACGTTCCGGACTTGATCATCCTATTTTCTTTTAGCTGAGGGCTGGGGATATCTATGATTATATTACATAATCTGTGGCGTTCCATTTTTTAAGATGGTGGAGTGATATTTTTAGCAGGTCGAGTAACCGTGTAGAAGCTAACGAATAGGAGAATTTGAACTCAGCACGGCAATTCAGCGAAACATTTTAAATAACTGTAACATCACGGTTATACTGTAACATCACTTACAGTAACATGACTGTTTACAGCGATTACGTTTATCACCCTTTGGTAGTTACATACATACTCACTATGCGATCTTTACTGTCATAGACAGAGTGAAGAGCGAGAGAAAGAGAGAGAGAGAGAGAGGGGGGAGAGAGGAGGGAGAGAGACGGAGATAAAGGGAAAGACAGAAAGAGAGAGAGAGGAAGAACGAGAAAGGTTATAAACTACCAGCAGTTCTGTCACTCGAATGTAAGGATTTATACAATATGTATGCATGCATGCATGTATGTATGTATGTATGTATGTATGTATGTATGTATGTATGTATGTATGTATGTATGTATGTGTCTCTGTGTATATATATATATATATATATATAT
>NC_068982.1:44677603-44680840 GCF_001194135.2 Octopus bimaculoides | reverse complement strand
TATATATATATATATTCGATGTACGCAATTGAAACAACATTGAATTATACACGACACCTGTGTATCCTTTTTTAACATGCTGTATGTATTTTGGAGCGAGGCGGACATCATCCCAGCAGCGATGCCTCAGAGAATTTCAGATACATTTCTTGGGATTTGGTAATGACGAATATTCTATAGTCACATGCCTAAACGAAATTTGTCGCTTCCAATAGATAACAAACGGGGAATAATACATTCACTGATACTGCAGAAAGCTTGCCGGCCTAAAATAAGCTCGGTGTACGCAATTGGAATGGCCTTAAATTATAAACACCGTCTGTGGATCATACTTAAAGTATATACACCACTGAGTGGAATGATGCTGAATATTGTCTCAGACAAACATCTCTTCTTAATGGTAAAAACATATTCCTTGATGCTATAATCCATAACAGATTAAACCTATATATTTCAGCTAAAGAATGCATCTAGTGGTAAAACTTAATTAAAATTAACTGGGCAATTGTAAATAAATATCTTCTTATGCAACTTCACGCGTCAGTAATTTGATAATTGAATTCCAACAATACATTTTTGATGCAAATCGGTTTCTTCCAATTTGATAAAGTCCATGATAGTAGTAGTTATATTTAGAGAACTACCGTGCCTAGTAGAGTAGGGCATTTAGTTTCTGATTAAATCTCAGTAAGGATTGAAACCGGTTCTCCTATCTCTTTTTTCTGTTTACAGTTGTATACAAAGATTCTATAAAAAGACAGTTGTTTACATCTGTTCCGTTTATTGAAGTGTAATTTTCTCCTCCACCCCCACCCCATGTACTGGCTGAAATTTGTAGATTTATTCTGTTTTAACATTAAGAAGAGATTTTTGTCTGAGACAATATTCAGCATCATTCCAGTCAGTGGTGTATATACTTTAAGTATGATCCACAGACGTGTTTATAATTTAATGCCATTCCAATTGCGTACACCGAGTTTATCTTAGGCCGGCAAGCTTTCTGCAGTATCAGTGAATGTATTATTCCCCGTTTGTTATCTATTGGAAGCGACAGATTTCGTTTAGGCAACCAGCATGCCGCGGCAAACTGGTGTGTCACGAGACGATGCTACGTGTGCCGCAACACTGTAACTCGAATATAATTTTCCCCCTATACTTTTAGTTATATTTTTAGCTCAGGTGTGCCGCCGAATTTTGAAAAGGATATAAGTGTACCGTAAATTAAAAAAAGTTGCAGAACACTGCTGTAGACCATTAGGGGACGATCATTTCAAAGTGGGCTGCCAACAGAGCTGGATATGCTTCGCTGAAGAAATCTCATCAGTTTAAAACATAATTTGCTTTTACCAGTTGGTTTTAGTCATAATTTAACCAAAAAAGAAAAAAAAAAAAAGAAGAAAAGTCGAAACAGAAAAAGTTAATTAGATGGAGTTATCTCTCTCGGTTTTTGTTTATGGATCTAAAGTATCTCCGATGGTGCTTTTGTATACTGCTTGCGTGGATAATATCAGTTAACCGAAAATTTTCAATAGCATATACGAGACACTAATTATTATATGTGTTACTTTTCTTTTAGTAGTTTTACAATTAGTATCAAATGATCACACAAAACAAAAGCAATACGATGAATATATTCTTGTTTCGCAATGAAATTGGAAAACCCGAAATATATTTTTATAAAAACATATACATTCGTACACACACACACACACTTACACACATTAACGCAAACACGCACATAGACATTAACGCATAAACGCACATACATACACAAACGCATATGCGCACATAAATGTACACACACTTAAATAACACTCCTGTAGACACATACAAGCACAAACACATATTCTCACAGACACACACGCACAGACACATACAAACACACACGCGCGCACGTATACGCAGACACAGACACACAAGAAAGTAGGAATATGTTATTTTATATGTCATTTGCATACATTGGTATATAATATGCTAACACGCATTGAATGCGCCCCATCGTGAAACGTTTTGAGCAAAATATTAATTGGATAAAATATATTTGAGGAAATTAATCAATAAAGCACTTAATGCATAAATTTAAATGATAAATTTATTTATTGAAACAATGTAATTTTATTAAACAATACATTATAAAATTGAAACAATAAATTCAAATTTGAAACAATAATTACTACTTTTTCAAAATATTCTTATATCTACAATATATTATAGCATATTGACAAATATTGAAACATAAATAACATATATAATTTCATTTCATATTGTTTAGCAAAATATATCTATCTATAAAGACATTATTGTTTTGTTATGGTTGTGTGGTAAAGAAGATAGATTCGCAGTCACAGAAAACGTTATCAGGTTCGAGATAACTGCGTACCACCTCGGGCAGTTATCTCGGACCCTAGCTTCTGGTTTTTCAGTATCTCATAAATGGAATCTGAGAGATAGAAGCTATGTGGAAGGCCATCGGACACACGCATGCACACAAACATTGACAAGCCCCTTAACCCCTTCGGGGGTCATTGGGGCGCTGCAGTCATGCAGCGTATCTACGAGAAAGCCTGGCGTAGCCCATCCCTCTCTTGGCTAAACTCATTCCTACCGCTGAGTGAACTGGAACAATGTGAAGTGAAGTGTTTTGCTCAAGAACACAACGCTCCGCTCGGTCGAGGAATCGAAACCACAATCTTACGATCGTGAGTCCAACGCCCTAACCATTACGCCAAGCACCTCATACACATACACAGAACACGTCTTCAAGAAACTATCTCGAAAACCGCAGTATTTTGCCTGTCAACAATCTATTTACATTAAGTATGACATTAAGAAACATATTTTAATTTAATGCTGCTTTAATTGCGTACGTTGGAATTTTATTCCGTCTGGCGGCTAATTGCAATATTGGTTAATATATTAATTCATTGTTTCCTGCATCAGAGGCGACAAAATTTGTTTAGGAATGAAGCTACGAGTACACGTCATTGACAACAAACAAACAACGTCGAAATGTATCTGACGTTCTCGCTTAGACGCTGTTGGCAGGATTTTTGTCAGCCTTCGATATATTTTGCGTTTTTAACACAGCAAGTATTTAAAAGATTTCTTTTCATTTCGGGCAAAAACCGTACTAGTTTGTCTATCATCGATGTATATATATATTAAGTATGATACGTAGATGGCTGTACACACACACACACACACACACACACACACACACACACACACACACACACA
>NC_068982.1:44674454-44676698 GCF_001194135.2 Octopus bimaculoides | reverse complement strand
ACACACACACACACACACACACACACACACAAACACACACATTCGATGGGGTACCCAAAAGAAACCGGAGTTTATAATACATACGATGGGCATCTTTCAGTTTCCGTCCAGCAAATCCACTCACAAGGCTTTGGTCGGCCCGAGGCTATAGTAGAGGGCACTTACCCAAGGTACGACTGAACTTAGAACCATGTGGTTGAGAAGCAAGCTTCTTCCCACACAGCCACACTTATAATTTATTTTGGCTCCTTTCCTTCATGCTACCGTCTCCCGAAGTTGATGTCCCCGTCGTAGTGCAGTGGATACTCGAGTGGAGAGTGGAACTCAATATTGAGCCCAATCTTTAATAACCATGTACTCTACTAAAAAGCATTGACCAATCCTTCAGTTAAATTCAGTTAAATTTTTATAAAAAATACATCGTGCACCTGTTCAGGCAGCGTCGATTTGTTGGAGGAAGCGAGCTAATGTACTGCACATATAAGGCAGCGAGCTAGCAGAAATGTTAGCACGCCGGGCGAAATGCTTAGCGGTATTTCGTCTGTCTTTACGTTCTGAGTTCAAATTCCGCCGAGATCGACTATGCCTTTCATCCTTTCGGAGTTGATAAATTAAGTACCAGTTGTGTATTGGGGTCGATCTAATCGACTGGCGCCCTCCCACCAAATTTCGAGCCTTGTGCCTAGAGTAGAAAAGAATGTACCTCACATATTTTATCACTATAAACAAATCATTTGAACAGCTTATTCAACAAGAGATTGCAGAACCGTCTTTCTCGGACTGCGGCAGACTACGATCAAATATTTTTAATGTATGTATGTATGTATGTATGTATGTATGTATGAATGTATGTATGTATGTATGTATGTATGTATCTATCTATCTATCTATCTATCTATCTATCTATCTATCTATCTATCTATCTATATATATATATATAAAGAAAACAGAAAATGGAACAAGAACGTAACAGGCGACAAAAAACATCCGCAGAGTTAGACGATACAAAAAAGGACAGGAAAAAACAAGGCCGGATCATTCGGAGCTTCCTATCGTAAGGCGAGTTCCAGATCGTCTTTGCAGTTTCGGCCGGTTACACTCGAGACTGCGCCAATCTGGCCGGCCCCAAGAGAATCTAAGCTAAGAGCACTAGACTCCTTGGACGAAAGCAAGCGAATGTATTCGAAAACAAGGACAAAAAAAAAAACGGAAAAATGGTACACGGTTACAAATACAAACAACAGGAAATGAACAACAGTTGTCTTTTGACTAAGGACGAACTAAAATTAAGCTGGCGTGTGTGGAAGTGAAGCCTCACGGCAAAAACATGAAAGATGAAAGTCATGAGAAGAAATATGAGATGCTCCACGGATGGTAGTCGAATCAAGAAAGAAAGGTCAGGCTTGATGGAAGACCGGTCACGTGAAAGGAGAGAGGTAGGGAGCAGAGGGATTGAAGAATTAGGGAGGGACGAGAAAGTGAGAAAAAGAAAGGAAAGGGACAGAGTGAAGTAAAAGAGGAGGGAAAGTGAGAATGAAGGGAAGGCCAAGAAATGTGAGAGAAGGGCAGCGAGAAAAAGAAAAGTGGAAGGAACGAAGAAAGTGTGAAGAGGTTAAAAGAAAGAAGAAAGGAGTCGTACAGAATTTAGATTTATACATGTAGTTACACACAGGAGACCAGAAGTGTACATACGACGCTATTTGTATATATAAAAAAGAAAGCAAAAAAAGTGGAACAAGAACGTAACAAGCAACAACAAAATATCCGGACATTTAGACGATACAAAAAAGGACAGGAAAAAACAAGGACCGTTCATTCGGAGCTTCCTATCCTCAGTCGAGTTCCAGATCATCTTTGCAGTTTCGGCCGGTTACACTCGAGACTGCTCCAATCTGGCCGGCCCCACGAGAATCTAAGCTAAGAGCACCAAACTCATATATATATATTTGTGTTTGTGTGTGCATCTGTCTGTCTCTCTCTCTCTCTCTCTCTCTCTCTCTCTCTGTATATATATATATATATAGATATATATACGCACGCACGGATTATTTAAGACTTGGCTCTTATTTCTAGCAGGTAGATGCTCATTAAGCATCATTACGATATTTCATAGCTCCTTAAAGCTATCATAACTGCGTTCCACCAATGCTACTACTGGTGATATCATCAAATTTTGAATTTATCCACAGATATGAACAGTAGTGACATCTAACTTCAAATCTCAGTGTTTGAATATTTCATTTA
>NC_068982.1:44672229-44673069 GCF_001194135.2 Octopus bimaculoides | reverse complement strand
ATATATATATATATATATATACATATCGCCGAAGGATATAAACATTGCTGAAAAACCGATATTCCTTGGGTGATGCCCACCGGGTTACGAATATTCTTTTGTCGCTCTGACTGTTAGACGTATACTAAACCTGTGATTAGTTTATTGGAAACCTATTATCAACTACGCTATTCTTCAAAAATTGTGGAATAAAATAATTAAAACCATGATTGTGTCCACTTGGTATTTTCCTGGGCAGCTTTGGGAGAGCGCATGTTAGTAACATAAATGTCACAAATCAATGCACCGAAATGAAATGTTTCTTCTTTTACCAATGAATGAGTCGTGTTTATATTGGGTTGTCCGGAAAGTTCGTGCCGGTTTATAGCAGCTTACCTTTCGACTTATTTTAGAACATGGTTGAGTCCATAAAATAGGATTTGACTACACCTCCATTTAGAGTACATCTTAAGCTATCTTTTCGTGGAAGAAGGTTTATGTTACTATAACCTGTGTTAATTCTGTAACCCTTTAAAATGGAAGATAAAAAAGTTCATTTTCAGCACTTGATGCCTCACAAGCAACCAAAGAAATATGCGCAGTTTACAGTGATGTTTCTTTATCCGAAAGAACTGTACGGAAGTGGTTCGCAAGGTTCCGAGCTGGAGATTGTAGCCTTATTGGTAAAGAGATCGCTAACCATAATGATATCTGTCGGGCAGCTGATGATGGTGGTATGTTGGCTTGTTGGTATGGCTGTTTTTGTTTATGTGGATTAGCATTATTGGATTTTTGCTATGGCTGTGAAATCTTTTTGATATATTTGTATTTATATACTTATGCATAATATATACTGAGTCG
>NC_068982.1:44669361-44670388 GCF_001194135.2 Octopus bimaculoides | reverse complement strand
TATATATATATATATATATGCATTATTATTATTACTAATAACCAGCTGAAGTTACAGAAAAGGCTGAAAAATTAGTGCATTGGCACTTATCAACAATGTTGTTTTCAAACTTTGGCACAAGGCCAGCAATTTCGGTACATATTTTATTGACCCCGAAAAGATGAAAGGCAAATTAGACCTCTGCTGAAATTGAACTCAGAAGTGAAAACGAACTAAATGCTGCTCAGCATTTTGCCTGACGTACTGACAATTCGACCAGTTCGTTGCCTTATCTATCATATTAGTCATTAAAAACTATGTACACACACACACACCTACGTGTGTGTGTGTAAAATTATATACACGTATATATATATATAGTCAATCTTTATGAAAATATATAAACCTTTTATAGGGAGAGTTTTGTCCAAGTTACACTGGTTTAATATATTATACTTTGAAGATATAATTCTTCAATAAATATATTATACACATATCAATTATCATTAAATAAGAAAATGGAGAGATAATGGATATAAATTAACTTTGTGTATGTGTGTGTATATGTGTGAATATGCCTACATATGTGCGTATGCGCGTGTATGTGTGTGCGTGTGCACGCACGAGTGTTCATCCAAGCGCGCGCGTGTGTGTGTGTGTCTGCAGACGTGAGCGTGCGTACCCATGTACAGCTGCGCACGCTCGCATCAATACATACGTCCACGCAAATCTATATTAACGCGTCTACTCACCAGTTATAGAACTATATACTTGTACATGGAACCCCTTCCTACTTCCCCTCCAACAACCTGACCGATTTCCTAATCGCCACATAGTCTCTATTTCCTGTCCTCCACGTGGTCAATTTCTTGTTCATCATGCTGTGCTGTCCAACTAACTGTTACCCATATACTAACATCAAACCACAACACAGCGTGACCTTCCTCAACCAGTTGCAGCCCACTGACGACTACCATCACGCTTGAAACTCAAGAGTATTAGCGAATTTGAATCAAACTGTTTGGATCCGCATATATATATATATATA
>NC_068982.1:44662279-44668153 GCF_001194135.2 Octopus bimaculoides | reverse complement strand
GTAAACTTCTATAATGTTGTTTGTGATTTTAAAGGCCATTCAAGTTTATTTTTAAAAATAGTTGAGGCTGAACCTATGACGTGAATAGAATATCCAAGTAGGAAGACTCTGTAAAAAAGAAAGACAACCCCCCCGCCAAAAAAAAAAACAAAAACAAACAAACAATAATTGTTGGGTGAAAAAGTCAAGGATGCAGAGTTGGCGGAGAAAGAGAAAGAAACTATTAATCAGCAAATAGAAAAAACATTTGTTGACGTCGTTAAAGGTTTAAAACTAAAAGAGAAGCCAAATTTAAATAGGGATGAACTTTTCGATGAAATAGCATTGATAAAAAACAACTATGAAATAAAAAATATCTCACCTTTTACAAGACGCATAAAAGCAAATAACCTATGATTAAAAAAACAATAGTGCCATTAAATATGCAAATGTTTTCATAATAGATTTGTGTTTTCAATTCTTTGGAAATTCAACACACCGCGAACGGGTTTTAATGTAATAAATTCAAAACGGAGAAATGAAAGGATAGAATTAATAAAGTAGAAGCTTTTTGAGAGACGTTTTATCTCTTATAATTGTTAAAATTGTTTTCGAAAAATAAAGATACATTAATGTATCTATTCAATCTAGATACGTTTTGATAGATTCGAACGTGAATATCTGGTCGTTGTTATTACTTGTTATTGGAGGACTTCTCCCTTAAAGCCATGAGTGTTCTTAACATACGCGATTCACCGGTGTAAGAGAACTTCAAGACACCGTAATGTTTCGACCTCATTGTACGTCTTTTCAGTGGAAGCTATCTCGGAGTGATGAGTGTCGGAAGAGGACATACTCTTTTTTCTAGGAATCGGCAAACAGACTATTTGCTGAGGTATACAGATGACTGTCAAAAATTAAACAAGCCATGAGATGAACGCAGATAATACGATTTGGTAGATTCAAACATGAATATCTGATGTCCTCCGACCGCGCGAATAACAACAGCATTTTGTTTTGCATGATGATTTTGAAGACTATTTAAGAATCTTACCTTTCTACGAGTATTCGATTCTGTTAGGCGATGCTGTGATTCAGCTATCATTCTACAATAACCATAGGTATCAGAAAAGATCTTCTTGCTCATTGCAAATTAGTGTTTTGACCAGCATTCCAGCCTTGACCACTTTGTCTTCTCTCCTACCATATTAAATCCCATAAATGTTTATCTTGGATAACCAATTTGAAGATGATCAAGTAACATTGAGGATTATTTGGCTACTATTCCCTGCAAGTCATGAGTGGCGCATAAATGCCGCTTCTCTGTTCTGTATTGGCTTTGTAATATTTGTGGAATTAATGTGAAATTCAGGGGTCTCCTTGCTTGCAAAATGAATGCTGTATATTGGCTGTTAGTTGACCTATGGACTGAGGATCCATTGGGAATCCTTCATATTCCTCATACAGCAAGACCAACACAGCAGCAATATATAGTTCCAGCGCTTCTTTGAATTTCTATATAACATGTTTTTGCGTTTACATATACATGTAATTCAGCACAAAGATGTCATAATGCAAATGTTCAAGTGTTGCTACAAGATAAATGAACTTTTAAACAGCTCATAATATACAAAACAACTACATATATGATATGCAAGCCATCATACACTGTCGCAGTGGTTCTCAACCAGTGTGCTGTGAAATTCCACTGCATTGATGATAAAATGAAGGTGTGCTTATCTCATATACATCTAAACGTTGAAGCAACAGCAACAAATTAGCAGCCACAGGATTCCCGTTAATCAGCATGCATAGTTGAATACAACCATAAAATAAGTCCATAACTGTTTTTTCACAATCAGTAGTTTTATGCTGTAATAACACATACAATTGTTCATTTGTATGAAAATCCTTAATTTTTATATCAAGTGTGTCACGATATTTTCATTTGCTCCTGGGTGTGCTTCTGGTAAAAAAAAAATTGGTTCAGCACTACTGAATTATAATATGGAAAATATGGGTCTAATCCAATGTTCCGCAGCCTTTTTTACCTTGCGGTACATTTATGCTCTTTTCAAAATTCGGCGGCACACCTGAGCTAAAAATATAACTAAAAGTATAGGGGAAAAAATTATATTCAGGTTACACTGCAGCACACCTAGCACCGTCTCGTGGCACACCAATGTGCCATGGAATACCGGTTGCAGAGCACTAGTCTAATCGTACATAGTAATCAGTAAAAATAAAACTTATTTCTGGTGAGTTGGCATTTATAACAAATTTAGATTTAATTAATTTAGAGTAACTGAGAAGTGTAAAGAGGCATTAGATCTTGTGATTTTATGACGTCGGTCGACTGCAACTTCTTAACATATACGAGGGGTGCTGAACATTTCCTGGCTTTGGTTAAAAGAAAATACAGGATGGTCAGTTAATTATGATTTCATTCAGCATATTCCGCTCTCAGGTTCACACTCTTATTGCAGCGGGCCTTCAGTTTTTCTAAGGCCTGTAAAAGAACTCGGAAGGTTGGGCCTCCGACCAGGCCTTTCGCGACACCCTTAAAGCCACCCGCTCGTATCGTATCATTGTTTTGTATCATTTTCTAGTTGTATTTCTCTCATTTTTGTAAATTATTTGCATTTAAAAAAAAAAGAAATGAAGTGTATTGCTTTGTGTGGCATAGAAAAAGAAAAGAACTGTAGAGGATAAAAAGAAAAACTGATTGGCTTGTTTAACCATTACTGTAGCAACATCTACTCCTAATGTAGATACAGCATCAACACTTCCACTCTTGCGAACACTTTATATTTGACACCTCAGTTTCAGATAGACAAGCTTCTTCTACTGAAATATTTGGAGAAATAAGCAGATCCGCAGTGGTAACTAAGAATATTGTGATTTACGATCAGGACTGGGACTGTGGATCACTAAAGATAATGTTATACAAGATCACTAGGTTCCCAGTGGGCTGAAAAATAAAATGCTAAAGTCACGTTTGCGACTTTCCGAATTCTGTGAATATGGAGAACGTGGAAACACACACACACACACATACACCTCCCCATACATACACACGAACGCACACATGCACACGCGCGCGCGCAATTTAAGTATCGCAATATTTAAACGTAATTTATGGAACAGTAAGTTTATAAAAGGCAAATGTCTGCTTTATACACCACCTAAAGAATGATGTTATCACTTTGCATGATGTCCATTGTCCAATAAAGAATCTTATTTTGCAGCATCAGATTCAATACTCGGAAATACAGCAATGTCATTGTAGACCATAACAATGGTGAACATCGATGGAAAGAGGGAGTTCATTATATCCACGGGCAAACATTTCTGAAGAATTTATTGAAAGAATTGAACAAACGGTATTTTGTGCAATTTTTGGCAGAATTCAAAGAGTCAAAGTATTCGCCAGTAGGTGTCGATTCTACGGCGGTCTGATATATTGATCAACTGAGATTTACTGTCAGATATATTCATGGAAGTGACCCTGCGTCACATTTTCTCGAATTCACCCCCACCTATCCACTATACTTTTCATGGGTGAAGAATTTTGCAGACACGGTTATTGAGTTCTAAGAGATCAATATCAATGTTTCGATATCATATTGCCGCGGTCAGTCTTATCATTATGCCTTAACTATGTCAGGCCGCTATTCTGAAATGCAAGCATGTCTCAATGATCTTAGTACATACATACGTACAAACATATTTGCATTTATATATATACACACACACACACACACACACACACACACACACACACACACACACACACACACACACACACACACACACACACACACACACAAATATATATATATATAGAAAACCAAGTTATTTTATTCCACACGGTTAGAAATATAGGAAAAATAGAAGTTGAAAATGCACTGAGAATAGTTTATATATTTTTTATTATCATATTTAAAGATTTAATCGGTTTCACAGTTTACACTGATTTTCAAAAAGTTCATATAGAAAGACGTGGCTTATGTCGTAGCTGTTTTGCTTCTGACTGGTGTTTGAAGCTTACCCTATTTTTATACGGAGTTCATGACTCAAATTAGTATGTTTTGAATAGGGCTTGATTAGTTGAGGTAGTCACATGACTGGTCTTAGAAATGTTTGTAGGTTTCCTGCTACGTCTGTGTATTAGTATCAAGTGACAATGTTTAGAGTCGTAGGTTAAGGTTGACACGGTTGACTGAAAAAGTCGAGTGGAACTACTAAGCAAGCAATGATCTGAATATTTTCTGTCAAGTATTTGTAGAGAATGAACACGTGATTAAGTTTAGAACCTTCTGTATGGTTCCCGCTACGTCCGTGCGTTAGTATTAAGTGGCAGTATATTTAGCGCCTAAAATGGAGGCCGACACGGTTGGATGAACATACTTAATTACAATCAAGGCACTCGTAATTTAATCTCTCTGGTGGGAGAGTAGACAGGAGTCGTTCGTATGTGGTCC
The DNA here is from genome assembly GCF_001194135.2 of Octopus bimaculoides. Lineage (NCBI taxonomy): Eukaryota > Metazoa > Mollusca > Cephalopoda > Octopoda > Octopodidae > Octopus > Octopus bimaculoides. The sequence continues at coordinate 44,663,690 of NC_068982.1, read as the reverse complement.
AGTGGCTAGCGTTTAGGTTGTTAGCTGTGTAGGTTCCTTATGTCAAGTGGCAGAATGAGTTTTGTGTATGAATAGTTATTTGTGTATGTACATTTTTAAAGTTTGTTATGTCTGGGTTTCTAATTTTTGTATGAAAGTATTCTCTTTGTTTAGCCGTGCTTCATCTGTGGTATTCGCTGAACATAGGTAGAGTAGGAAAACCTTGAATCTGGGGGGACTTATTTTTTGATATGTCTATGTATCCACGCAGTGGAATCTGTCTAGTGCGGGGGTTTAGTATTTATTGTCGGTGAATGGTCAGTCTATTTCTTAGCGTAATCTTTGTTCTTTGTTTGAGCTATGTAATTTTCATTACATCCTCGACATTTGACAGCCTGTATTAAATTCTTTGAAGAACATGTAAAGTAATCTTTTACGGTAAAAGTCTGTCCTGATTTGAATTTGTATGTTGTGTCTTGAACAAGACTGATGCAAGTTCCAAAACTGGGCGGCCGCATATTTTGACTGTTGGTGTAGGAGTTCCGTAAGGTAATTTAGGACTAGTGAAGAATTTTTTGAGAGACTTTGATTGTATTTTACTTTTGATTATTTTGTGTATCTCGAATGCTTGTTTCATTTGGGTCTTGTCTTAGTAGTGGGATGCTCTGGTGGATAATATTGTAAACCTCTGTATTTCTTGAGTTGTGTGTTGTAATAGAGGGTAGATTATTGGATGTATCTGGAGCGTTTTTCGTAGTTCTTGGATATTTATTGCTTTGGCACGTTCTATTCCGTTGTCGATTAACTTTAATGGATATTGCCTTTTAAGTAGTGCTTATTTTAGTTTCTGGAGTCTTTCATTACAAGTTTCAGTGTTTGAGACGACTCAAGGTTTAACAAATAAAGAATGTGACTGTTTAATCCATTTTGATTGCAAGACTAGCTACTTCTAAGGTCTCCCAAAAATCCATAAAAATCAAACTATTAAGAATGCATGTAAAGAATCACTTTCAAGTTGCATAAAAATACAATATCCCACCGACCTTAAATTTAAACCAATAGTAGCAGGCCCGAACTGTGGAACACATAGACTCAGCAACTTTTTAGATATATTACTGAAACCTATTTTAAGATATACGATGTCTTGTATACCATGTCTTGTAAGGGACGATCTGGATCTGTTAAACCGTCTCCCAAAGTCTATAAACAATGATACCACTATTGTATCTTTTCATGTGGTAAACCTCTATACCACGATCCCACGTCTTTCTATTTCAAAGTTTTGAAAATCAGTATAAACTGTGAAACCTGTTAAGTCTTTAAATATAGTAATAAAAAATATATTAACTATTCTCAGAGTATTTTCAACTATTTTTCCTGTATACATATACATACATACACACATACACACACACACACACACACACACACA
>NC_068982.1:44656306-44662035 GCF_001194135.2 Octopus bimaculoides | reverse complement strand
ATATATATATATATAAATCAAAAGAAGCAACAAGGATATCCAAAGTTAATGCAGTACGATCGTTTCATGCGACTCCATTTATTTAAGCAATGTGAACATTACATCAAATGTAAAATGCAGAGCAATCCTCAGCTGCACAAAGATATAGAAATTTACTGAAATTACATTTCAACAGAAGGACATATTTTTATAACTACATTTAAACTCTCCAAGTAGAAAGGAAGAATACAAAGAAACATTTTGACTTAGCCAGACCATACAGGCTAGTGAATAATTCTAAACAGATTTTTAACTGTCACTGATTTTATTAGTTTTTTTTGTTTCTGATTTATGGATCATCTTATCAGACCTAGAGGTTCAAGGTTTTAAAAGGGTACCAGTATTTTCCTTCTAGGGAAAGGGAAAGGGGTAGACAGTATAGACAGCAAACATGGATGATATAGTTATAAAATTTCTTTGGGTTTAATGGCAAACTACTATAGGTAGGGGAGTTTCACATTCAGAAATGCTTCATTAGACCAGCCCCTCACCATATGTAACCACCAATACAATTACCGCACCTAGAGATGATGACCAATCCAGAACCATTGACACAGAGGAGGTATCCGGCGTTCCCAGTACCACCACCACAGATGATGACCAAACAATTATCATCGACACTGATGGGATGACTAGCACTAACGCACAAACGCCGGCAGCTACTTCACCAACCATATGGCCAGTAGTGATAACCACGGTGATAACACCGCCGGACCATTGCGCTATATCGACTGCATCAGTAACGGTGTTACCAACAACATCCCCAGGACTGGAGCCTATCAGAGATATACCAGGAGTGCGAATATAGTGCCCCCCCACCCATGTTTGTAAATATATCGGATCAGCCAGTAGATCTTTCAAACCTCGCTTCCGCAACCACCAGTCATACTTCAGAATCTCAGAAATACGGTTTGTCACGTCCCTGACCCACCATGTGGAGCTAAACAACAGTAACAATCGTCCCCTCTAGGACAGCCACATTATGTTGGCAAATAGCCTTTACTTTAAAGAAGTGTTACTGAATATCTCCCTTTGAGAGATTTAGAAATAATAATGTTTCTATTTTATTAGATCAGTGACTGTGTGTCACTCTGAAAATTATATATTTTCGAACGGTGAGTTCAGCAACGCCACCTAGTCAAGCAATTACTCTGTGTTGATAAAGGGAAATTACCCAGAAACCAGTCTACACATGTCTTGTGCTGGATGGGGGTGCTGAACTCCCTGTTAGAAAATATAAGGACACAAATACTGTGTCGTATAGCCAGCTGGAAACGATGTTTCCTGGGGTTAAACAACAGTAACAGTCGTCCCTTTCAGGACAGCCACATTACGTTGGCAAATAGTTTTTACTTTAAAGAACTGTTACTGAATATCTCTCTTTGAGAGACTTAGAAATAATAATGTTTCTATTTTCTCTGTTTATTTCTGTGTTCCTTTCTGTTGAAGAGCGTAGGCTCGAAACGTAAAAGACTTTTTCACTTCCCGTGCGTTAAACTAATACATCTGTTTGTGTTTACACCACCGTCTTCGTCTTTTGTTTTGTTTATTTTTTTGTAAATTCCAACTATATATATATATATATACACACACATACACATATATATATGTACATATATATAGTTGTACACACATACACACTCACACCTAAAAACACACACACATACACCCACATACATACATGCATACACACACATTACTTGAGCAGAGCAATAGAATAGGATTTGTTCTTAAAACGTAAAGGTCAAACTCAAAATATAGATAGATGCAAACGCGTAAGAAAGCGAACTGCATGTCTTGTAAGGTATGACAAGCCAGTAGAATAGACACTTCTTGATGTAAACTGAAAAAGTCAAGGTGGTAAAATACTTTCATATTTCCATTATTATTATCATCATTATTATTATTATTATTATTATTATTATTATTATTATTATTATTATTATTATTATTATTATTATTATTATTATTATCATTATTATTCAGTAGTTTTATTTTTACCACGTGCTTTCACTGCAGTACCGAGTACAGCTCTGTGTGCATTGGGTATGTGTTGTGGCTTGTTGTGCTGCTCTTATTTTCACTATATTGAAAGTGCTTTGCATGGGATGTGCGAGGTAAGTATTATTATTATTATTATTATTATTATTATTATTATTATTATTATTATTATTATTATTAAGGCGGTGAGCTGGCAGAATAGTTAGTACGCCGGGCGAATGCTTAGCGGCCTTTGGTCTGTCTTTATGTTCTGAGTTCAAATTCCGCCGAGGTCGACTTAGTCGTTCATCCTTTCGAAGTCGATAAATTAAGTACCAGTGAAACACTGGAGTAGGTCGATGTAATCGACTAATCTCTTCCCCCAAAATTTCACGCCCTGTACCTATAGCAGAAAGGATTATTATTATTATTAAGACGGCGAGCTGGCAGAAATGCTAAGCAGCATTTCGTCTGTCTTTACGTTCTGAGTTCAGATTCAGCCGAGGTCGGCTTTACCTTTCATACTTTCAAGGTTGATAAATTAAGTACCAGTGAAGTACTGGGGTCGATGTAATCGACGTAACCTCTCCCCAAAAATTTCAGGCCTTGTGCCTATTATAGAAAGGATTATTATTATATTTATTAGTTTATTTGTCAGAGTTCTTTCGTCAAACATTCTATGACCTCTTCAGCGATTTTCTGTCCATCGTGTCTTCTCTTGTCCTGTCTCTTAATTTCATACTCTAGACTGTCTGAAATACCACCTTACTAAATGTGTTGAAGCTTACGAATAGGTTGGTCGTCTGTGTTCTAATTTTAGTATGTTGAAACAATTGATTGTAATGAACCTAGTGAAAGATGTAGAAAAATTGGTTAATGCTTATCACGAAGATATTTATTATAATGAATTACTCAATGGTTGGAAGTAATTTAATCTTTTCATTGTTCTCGATGAAGATTTCAAGTCTCTGCCACATTAGCAGCAGGATCATTTTACATAAGTTGAAATCTATGCTTCCCAGTGTTCAATTCGCAATCGGGATATTTATTATTTGTGTAGTCATTATTTGTGTAGGGAAGCGCTAATTTTCTAGCAAAAATCATTTCCGTAACACAGCGGGATAACAGTGGTTGAGTGGAGGCGCAATGGCCCAGTGGTTGGGGCAGCGGACTCGCGGTCATAGGATCACGGTTTCGATTCCCAGACCGGGCGTTGTGAGTGTTTATTGAGCGAAAACACCTAAAAGCTCCACGAGGCTCCGACAGGGGATGGTGGCGAACCTGCTGTACTCTTTCACCACAACTTTCTCTCACTCTTACTTCCTGTTTCTGTTGTGCCTGTAATTCAAAGGGTCAGCCTTGTCACACTGTATCACGCTGAATATCCCCGAGAACTACGTTAAGGGTACACGTGTCTGTGGAGTGCTCAACCACTTGCACGTTAATTTCACGAGCAGGCTGTTCCGTTAATCGGATCAACTGGAACCCTCGACGTCGTAAGCGAAGGAGTGCCAACAACAACAACAACAGTGGTTGAATTTGTTTTTCCCAATGTCCATTGAAAACAACATCCCCAATAATATAGACTAACAGGACCCATGAATATTTCACAGGATTAATGGTAAACCTATTGGGTTATTTCTGAAAACTTTATCCAAAATACCTGAAAACATAACCTGTGTTGTGTCTGTATGGAAACATAGTCACTCATCTGCTACTCATTGAAAAGTGAAAGAAATTGGAATACGGTGATTACTTAATGGACTTTATGTATACACTTTATATACTTTATGCACAATTTTATAGACTTCATATATAGCACTCAAAATAAATATTCACTCTTTTTTTCCATTCTCCCCATAAACAACAACAAAAAATATCCCGCAAATATGATACAACCTTTAGCTAAATTGCTTATATCTTCCACGTAAATAAGCGTGAATATTTCACGGAATTGCACTTATGCGCATGCGTTAAGTGATAGGTGATTTAAAAAACCTTAGTTCAATAAAAAAAATATACTTTTCACTATTCACTTACCATCGCTAGCTCCACTACCACCGCCACCACCACCATCGCTTCTCTCTCCTTTTCTTCTTCTTTCTTTTTCTTTCTTCCTATTTTCTTCCTCTTTTTCTTTAATCACGTGAAAGCGATACCGACAGGCTAAGTAACGCAATGACAAGCAGAAATATTATAAAACCAGCCGGCTCTGTACCGTCAAAAATGGCGGCTAATTGTAGTATTTTATATATAAATAAGGTACAAAATTGGATACATAATAATCACAGATACAAACATTCACATTCTTCACTTGTAACGCACACACATACACACATATATTCACACAGAGTTGAAACGCTGTTTGATTTTTCTTTTCAGCGTTGAATGTCCACCATCCCACTTCCAGTTTGATATCACTCCTTCCTTCCTTATTCATCTATCACCCCTTCCTTTCTCATTCATAGGTTGTGACGGAGAAAAACACAAGAGTATTATTATTATAGTAGAATTTTCAACCAGTTCTAAGAAATTTTCTCCAATGAAATGCTACATAAAAATTTCCTAGCTGAAAAACTTAATTTAAATATGTTGGGGATGAGAGGGTTCAAGACCTAAGTGCATTTCTTTTTTTCGGGTCCTAAAATATACTGAACATAGCGTTGACTGGAATCCACAATACAGTCCGATATTGTCTTTAACTTCGTTCTAGCAATTCCTGCGATACCACTGGTAGCAAATTTATCGGCCCTTCCCCTTGTCCAACAACGATGGCATGGAGAGAGGATATCTGCTGCATGGACATCTACTGGTCGTCCATACAACCTTGTGTGGATCTGCGTCCTGAAGAGATCGTTCCAATGTCACTTCGCCGCACTCTATCAACACAGATTAATAAAAGACCTTCCAGTTGCAGATTCATGGTCTCACGAAACATCCGGAGCAAATTCTCTCTCTCTCTCTCTCTCTCTCTCTCTCTCTCTCTCTCTCTCTCTCTCTCTCTCTCTCTCTCTCTCTCTATCTATCTATCTACCTACCTATCTATCTATCTATCTATCTATCTATCTATCTATCTATCTATCTTTCTCTCTCTTTCGCTCTCTCTCTCTCTCTCTTTCTCTCTCTCAATCTTTCTCTTTTATTATGTATACTCACATACACATATGCACACAGACACTGACACCTAAATATAAGCGTGTGCACATATATATATACACGTTCATGGGCAAGCATACTGAGAAATATACAGTTAAACATATATAATCAGATTGTAATCCACATTAATAAGTTTAAACTAGGTGTGTTTAATTTAAAGATGGCCACGACCATTCCAGAGATGACTGAGGCTGTTTAACGTAAGTCATTCCTAACTGAGCAAGTCTAGAATTAAAAGTATTCTAGCCTTGACCGTCCTGTCTTCCTCTCAGGAGGTTAGGATAGCCATGGCTAGACTGTATACACATATCTTTTATCTTTTATCTGCTTCAGTCATTAGACTGCGGCCATGGTGGAGCACCGCCTTGAATTTTTAGTCAAATGAATCGATCCCAGTACTTATTTCTTAAGGCTGGTACTTATTCTATCGGTCTCTTTTGTCGAACCACTAAGTTACGGGGACGTAAACACACCGACACCGGTTGTCAAGAGGTGATGGTGACAAACACAGACACACACGTAGATATATATATATATATATATATATATATATA
>NC_068982.1:44654700-44655902 GCF_001194135.2 Octopus bimaculoides | reverse complement strand
ATATATATATATATAAAGGACGGCTTTCTTTCAGTTTCCGTCAACCAAATCCACTCAGAAAGGCTTTGGTCGGTCCGAAGCTATAGTAGAAGACACTTGCCCAAGGTGCCACGCAGTGGGACTGAACCCAGAACCATGTGGTTGGGAAGCAGCCTTCTGAACATACAGCTACGCCTGCTCCTGATAATGTTTATATACAAGGGTAATTTGCTTGCTATTTCTAGCTGTTCGAATGACTCCGTAAAAGCTCGTACGTTTACGAAGGCGACAAAAAAAGTTTTTGGTGGCAATCAGAGACTATTGTTTTCCTTTCACATTCACATATTCAAAAGTAAATTCATTCGTCGCTCAGTTTAAAAACATCTAGGCTTTGGGTACCGTTAACAAAATCATACTATGTTACACTCAATCATTCGGACCGCGTCTCCGGTTTGAGTATACAGCAATATCCTTCATTTATTGTTTTCTGTAGCAACCATAAACTTTCTCTTTCCTTTCTTAGAAGTCCCACTAAAAAGGTCATGGTTCTTTCCTTCTTACGCTGATTAAATACCCCCCTCTCCGCCAAAAACATAACCATAATTGAGGAATGAAGACTATTAATGCCCTTATATAATTGGTAGTGTGCTAGTATTATTAGGAGAATATAAAAATCTGATTACAGAAAACGTTAAAGAGATGATGAGAAAATTGTCCATTACTGTGTAGATAGTTAGTGGGAAGTTGTTTTAAAATGAATAGCTGAAATAACTACGAACTAATGATTATTAGAGGAAAAAGAATTATCTAAAGCATTAATTCTATAAATATGTAATTTTGGTGGAAATAGATATTTATTTTATTGAGTCAAGATTTGATTTTCACAATCACTATAAGATGACGATATTTTTGTATTATTCGGCGTAGAGTTGTCGGTTGTAGCTTTTTGTTGTTAAAGCAAAGGTCAACCATGATTGAACAGGCAGATGATTAAAGGCGTTCCAAATGTACTTGGGTCATTAGAATAAAAAAAAAATTGTTTTTCACATACAGTAGAACTAAGTCTGCATTATTCATTGAGTCCTTCTTTTAAATGGTAGTTATTTGAATAAAAGACTATGCAGCTATTTTTAGATTATAGCTACGAAATATTACTTACATAAATACATATACATACATATGCATGTATGTATGTAATGTATGTATGTATGTATGTATGTATG
>NC_068982.1:44652634-44654662 GCF_001194135.2 Octopus bimaculoides | reverse complement strand
TATATATATATATATATATATATATATATCTCCTTATACCTAAGGAGAGGTCTTCTTTTGCCGCGATATCCCTCCATTTCTTGGCCATACAGAAGAATTTTCGGAATGCGGTCATTTTTCATTCGAAAATCATGTCCTACCCATTTGTACTGAATTATCATCGGCATGTTTTGAATACAGAAAATATTACATTTTTATAAGATTCTGGTATTGAATGACTTATCTTGTTATTTTATGCTGCATATGTTGCGCAAACAGCACATGTAGAAAGTTTCAAGTTTCTTTATATGTCTATAGTAGGGAGTCCATGCTTCTGCCCCGGACAAAAGTGTACACAAAATGCAAGGATAAGTTGAAGCAATAGCTAAAATATTTACAGCTTGACCTGGCATCTTGGGAAAGTTATTGCTGAGATCGATCTGCATGCCGTAAAATGTGTCACGACGCATCCAAACAATTTGAGTTGAAGATAAAAGAAAACCAAAAGAACTATATCCCGCAATCAACGAACAAACTTGCCCGATCTCAAGCAAAATCAAAATTAGCAGTGTCCCCAATGTGACCTCATAGCAAGATCCATACCTGGACTGAAATTACATTCACGCATTCATCGCAAATAGATGTAACTGCTTTCTTTCTTTCTTTCTGGTCTGTGGTTTCAGCGATGAGTACAATGTCATCTGCGAATCTCAGGTGTACTAGTTGCTCGCTTTTGATGTTCACCTCACTTGTTCAGTCGATGTCCATGTTGACCATTTCTAGGCATGCAGTAAAGGGCTTTGGAGAGATGGTATTTCCTTGTTTGACACCATTCTCAATCGGGGCCCTTACTGGTGGTGATAACAGAGCTATGTCAGTTGCGCGTCCAAAGTTCGCATTTCTAAGCAGGTTGATGTACTGTACCTCAACACCTTACATTTCCAGAGATTTCGACCCTGCGTTCATCTCGACGCTATCGAAAGCCTTTTCGTAATCAACGAAAGCGATTCACAGAGAAAGCTTGTTTTTGTTCACTCGCTCTTTGAGCAGTGTTGGAGGGAATACATGATCTGTTGTACTATAGTTCGTAAGACAAAAACCTGCTTACCCTCTCGGATGTTGGTCGTCGAAATGTTTTGATAGTCTGGCGACAATGACCTTTGTAAACAACTTATAGAGGTGGGACGAAAAGCATATGGGACGATAGATTTTAAAATCTGCTTTATGCCTCTTATGAAGCAGAATGGTATTTGACTCATCTATCTATCTATCTATCTATCTATCTATCTATCTATCTATCTATCTATCTATCTGTATATGTATGTATGTATGTATGTATGTATGTATGAATGTATGTATGCGAGACATATCTGAGGACATATTTTGCAATTTACTAAAACGAATCTAATTTAGCAAAAACCCAATATATCTTAATAAGAACTTGTGCACATACTCTCAAGAAGTTTTCTTATAAAATTATTCTATGAATCCACCTTCAGCTTTGACGACTGGTTCAATACGGAGCTGGAATCGTTGGCATGACAGCGATAAATGACCCTTATTCATTTCGGACTTCACCTGGACAATGGCGGCTTTCAGCGAAGCTATGATATTGTGAGAGTGTCGATTCGAGGCGCTTTCAACGACGCTCCAAACTGGTAGCCCATGGGATTTAAATCTGGTGAATTTGGAAGCCACAAAATTGGTATTACATGATCGTAGAGATTGCCTGACAGCCATTCTTGGCTCAACCATGTATGGCCGTCTACTACTTACTTCATCAATCTAGGACTTAGCTGTCTACAGTACCTCAAAGTATTTAGCAACATCAATTCTAATTCTTTGTGGAAATATGTGAGTAGGTTATGACATGACCTTCTCTCCTCACCATTCTTCAAACCATAACAGTTGCTGAAAATTTAGTGTGCATCGCTCTGGGGACATCAGAAAAATCTGTACATAAACATCTGTCACTTCAGTTGTAAAGCTGTGTGTGTGTGTGTGTGTGTGTGTGTGTGTGTGTGTGTGTGTGTGTGTGTGTGTGTGTGT
>NC_068982.1:44648433-44651955 GCF_001194135.2 Octopus bimaculoides | reverse complement strand
CCCTAGGGGTCAGCCACACTTAAGTGGCAATATACTACACTTTATCGTGCAGTTACTGTTAATACTTCATTTAGAGAATTAACATTGCTTATATATATATACATATGTATGTATATACATATGTATATATATATATATGTATATAAATATACATATATATATGTGTATATATATATGTATGTGTGTATATATATATGTATATATATATATATGCAAGTCCATCCATCTATCTGTCTCTGTATCAATGTATGTATGTATGTATGTATGTATGTATGTATGTATGTATGTATGTATGTATGTATGTATCTATCAATTATACATCATTTTAACTGTGAAAATCAAAGTAGATAAGGCTAAAAATAATAGTGTGTAAATTTAGAAGGCTGCCTGTGAGAAACAAATCTACATTTCCTGCCAACATGAAAGACGCTCTACTTTGGTACCAAAGAAAAGCTTTTTATTTCTTCATCCATTTCCAAAGAATTGTTCTAATTAACGAGAATTACAAGATTATCGCATGAGAATTTAGAAACTTCGACAAGCATAATAAAAATCGTTGCGTTGTATATCAGCAGGCTTGAAGCAAATAAAGCTATAAATTGTAGGAAGAATTCAGGGCAGTTTTTCAGGGCAGTTTTTCAGGGCAGTTTTTCAATCAAATGTTTTTTTTTTAAAGTCAAAATTTATACCCTATTATCTATAGTTTTATCTGCTTCGTGTTCCCAAGATTGTAAATTCTTACGGTATAGATAAAACAACCACACACACACACGCGTGCGCGTACACACACAATAGCATGCACGCACACACACACACACACACACACACACACACGTAATAGTATACTTGTAAGTATTGCGTTATTGCATATACAGTGATTCCAGGAACAACGAAAGTATAACTCAGTAACTTATTATTACAAATATCTAATATATTAATTATATGATTGGCGGAGGCAGCGAGCTGGCTGAGTCGTTAGTACACCGGACCGAATGGTCAGAGTTTAACGTTACGTTCTGAGTTCAAATTCCGTTCAGGTCGATTTTGTCTCTATCTTCTTTTTCTTTTCCGAGTTGAATAAAATAAGTACCAGTTGAGCACCGGGGGAAGGGGATGTAACCGACTAGCTCCTTCCTACAAAATTTCAGGCATTATCCCTACGATCGAATGAATTATAATTTCGATTTAAAGCATTCCGTTATTCAGAATTTGAGGTTCTTATCCATGAACAATCCTTTGACAAAGTTGGCTAATAGAATGAAAACCACTTCAGGGATTGGAGCCCTGCCACAAATGTTCGAAATGCATTTGATGCTCAACTAAAAGGGATCCTCAAGGAACGCTATCTGTAACTTGACGCAATAAAGTGTTCCCGAAGGACTGATTGTTGTTAAGCATCTGAATGCATTTGGAACATTTATCGCAGATCCCCAAACATCCATGATGGTGAATTACGCATAGGAACTTTAATATAAACTTGTGTTAATTCTTATTTTTCCTACATTTGCTTACTTTTACCTGAAAGGGGATGTTCCATTTCCTCTCTTCTATTTGTTAATAACTTTGTTTACCTACCAATGCGTTGTTTCACCTGAAGGATGCTTATTTACCCATCTATTATGTTATTTCGACTTTTTCCATTGTTTCAAATACATTTTAGCATTGGGGTTCTAGCCTTTTTTTAAACAAACACATATGATTCGTCCTAAAGAAACAACCTTTAAATAAGAGTTTTGCTATCACTAGCGAAAGCTATACTTATCTTTCAGAAAGCTGAATACCAATTTCACTTTATGTGGCATTGGCTATTATTTTATGCGCAGGCTATGTGGGAAGACAGAATAAAGGGTCTTTTGCTAACTTATAATAGGATCGATAATCACTTTGTACACTAAAACTCATTTTCCTTTTACAGATAATACAAGCATGCCACTTAAAAAGTGAGTACACATTGACAGTAGCGCTGGCAAGCTAAGGAAACTGAGGACCAGAGATCCTGTAGACTGTTGAAAAGAGCTGCCGCTGCTAGAGCTGCCGCTGCTAGAGCTGCCACTGCTAGAGCTGCCGCTGCTAGAGCTGCAACCACTCCAGAGCAACGGGAAACCTATCGAGTGCGTGTTGCTGACGCAAGGGCTGCAGTAACCCCACACAACAGTGCTATCCGTCGGGCACGCAATGCTGCATCCACTTCTGCCATGAGGGCCGAAGAAGCCCAAGAAGAAACTGCTATCCATCGGGCACGCAACGCTGCATCCAATTCTGCCGCAAGGTTGGTAGATGACGATAACCATCGGATGATGAGAATTCAGTTTAACGTTCACCAGAAGGCTCTTCCTCATGGCTATTGGAAGCCATCGAGTAGTCGATGGGCATAAAAAGTGCTCAACTATGATCCTACTGAGGATTACGCCACTCATTGAGCGACTGTTACAGGGGATGTGTCTGTAATATGTCCATTTTACAAGGCCCTCAAGTGGGTTGGAGAATCCAGTGGCCTCTACTGCTCAAACGGAAAAGTCCGCTTGCCTGACCTGCAAAATACTCCTCAGCCTTTCCTCTCTTTACTCCTTGGTCAACACCCTGATTCGCAGCAATTTATACAGAAAATTCGCACTTATAACTCTGCCTTCCAGATGGCAAGTTTGGGTCACAAATCCATTCATGAAGACTCCTATATGCCAACGCTTAAAATTCAGGGCCAAACCTATCATCGGATAGGTTCTATTTTCCCTTTTAATTTACTTCAAGGGAGATACCACTGAGCAAATAGCTCGCCGAGCTCAAGTGGCACCTGGAACAAAGTCAAAAAAATACCACCAAAGCAACTTGAACCGTCCGAAGGACGGGTGCGTTTGCTAGTAATATAATATAATATAATATGATATGATATGATATAATATATAATATAATATAATATAATACAATATAATACAAATATAGATATTTATATTATATTATATTACAATAATAACATAATATTATGGTAATGAATTAAAATATATCAATCGTAAATCTCCATTTTCTTTTCATTTATGTATATTGAACATGTACCTATTTGAATTGTGAAAAAGTTTTTCTCTGCTATACTGGGTATTAAACCGCCAAAGCAGTGAAAAATTGGAGGTTTCCATCCCTATAAAGGAGCCTGTTTTCCTTGTATTGGATTTATATACATACATACATATAGAACATAAGCAGAAAATGGAGAAAACTTTTGATCAACAAACAAATTGACTACTATCGGTTAATTATTTTTTAATACAAAACTTTAACATTGAGATCTTTCTGCAATGCGTTTCTTAAGTTGCGTTTCTTAGATTCATTAACATATGGCTTAGATACACCACGATTCTTCACATGATTGTATGTGGTGTGTGTGTGTGTGTGTGTGTGTGTGTGTGTGTGTGTGTGTGTGTGTGTATGTGTTTTAAGGCTTATAAAACATGCATTTATACCTACCTACCTACCTACCTACCTACCTTTCTATCTATCACTTAAGCAGAAATGGCATGTATATATATT
>NC_068982.1:44645629-44646677 GCF_001194135.2 Octopus bimaculoides | reverse complement strand
ATATATATATAAATAATGCATGTGGGTGTGCATATGAGTACGTGCGTGTGCGTTGTTGCGTGGGATTTGATCGATATTCGGCACTAGATGTAGAGGGAAGGATGGGGGTACGAAGAGACTGAGTTTATATATACATTCTGTATTGATTAACGCATCGCCTCTGCTTTGCAAAATGCAATTGGATGTTTATCTGAACTGAGCAATCATTTAAGTTTGCCTATTCTTACTAACGCATAGAAAATATTAAGCATACATACTCTCACTCTCCCCTTCTCTCACTCTCTCTCTGTCTTTCCCTCTCTGTTTCTCCATCTCTATCCTTCCCTTTCTCTCTCCCTCTCTCCCTCCCTCCCTCTCACCCTTCCTCGCTCTCTCTCTCTCTCTCTCTCTCACACACATACACACAGGCACACGTTACCCCTTGCGCACACATATAAACATATAAATGTGTGCATCCTCCATACGTTAAATCACATATTGATACGTAGATACACGTAAGCAGAGACATGGATTCATATATTTGAGAGAGATTTAAGCGTGCAGGAGAGAGAGATTGAACGAGTGGGGGAAAAATGGCTAGGCTTCGTGAGAATCAAATATATAATGGAGACTACAGTAAAACAAAAATATATATTAAAAAAAACGCAAGCAAAGAGATAATCTGGCAATAATTAGAGATAAAATGCGAAAATTATCTATTGTGAAAACATAGATGAAAACCAGAACTCTGCAGCAATTAACCAGAAACTAGCAAACCATCAGAAAGGAATAGTATTCTGTTTTCATATAAAACAATATCTAAATAATAAATAAGTAAATAAATGGAAAACAATATTCATATAATTAATAGTTATCGCCAAGCCAACATGGCAGTCCCAAAATTAGGACGAATATTCATATAAAACAACATTTTAAATAATAAAAACGATATTTTGCATGAAACAATTTTAAAATAAAAAAACTTATTTTTGTTTGTTTATGATAATGTTGGTGATTGTTGCGCTGTTGATGGTGGTGAGTCGACGTCAGCCGCGAGAAGCAATTGGTT
>NC_068982.1:44644574-44645312 GCF_001194135.2 Octopus bimaculoides | reverse complement strand
TATGTATATATGTATGTATGTATATGTATATATGTATGTATGTATATGTATGTATGTATATATGCATATATAATATATATATTATTTATATTATTATATGATCGAACGCCATGCATTCATTTCCAAGTAAGTTTTATGTTAATAATTCCGATGCGATACTATTCTATCACTATCTCGTCTTCTGATTCTTTTCTTCTTTCTTTCTGTTTTCTCTCCTGACCTTTCTCTAATTCTTCTCCTCCCCCTTCACCATTCTCTATCTGTCCCTCTTTCTCCCTCACTCTTCCACCTTGACTCTCTCGCTGCTCACACGTGACCAGCAGACATCTTTCTTTTAATTCGAATTTCTTTCTTTATTCTCCTTAAGCTACAAGAGATAGCACGCATTTTTGTCTGTCTCCTGTCAAAGCTTGTTTCTCCAGCGTTCACCACTTCACCTCATTATGGCTTAACAGCACTTACCGTTTGATTTAACTGTCCTGTTTACGTTACCAACTTTAACCCTCCGCAAATCCCAAATTTTATTTAATTTGCTTTGCAGTAACGACTGTTTTGACGAAGGGGTACGAAGAGTATATTTGTGTGTGTTTGTGTGTTTGTGTTTGTACCACAACCATCGCTTGACAACTGATGTTGGTCTGTTTACATCCCCGTAACTTAGTGGTTCGGCAAAAAAGACCCATAAAAGAATAAAAGAATATATAACAACATTGAAGGTATAAGCGAGATGCATTATTA
>NC_068982.1:44643852-44644564 GCF_001194135.2 Octopus bimaculoides | reverse complement strand
ACACACACACACACACACACACACACACACACACACACACACACACACACACACACATATATATGCACCTTTTATCTGTTCAGAAGAAAAGAATGAACCACTTCTTTGCTACCCAGATTTTCGCGCTACGTTCTCTCTGTAAATCCTTTTTCTTTTCGATATTCATGGTGACGTAAAGAATGTATACCACATAGAAGCAATGAAAGGCAAGAAGCGAGTATGAAAAGCGAACTGACGTATTTTATGAACGGATATTACAGGCAAAAGTCTGATAAGAACAAGAGGAAACATTAAAAAGATAACAGTTGGGGAAAGCGGTGTATATAAAGATAATGAGGAAGGCAATGATGAAATACTGAGACATCAAAGAAAACAAGGACACCCACAATGTCATTGAACAAAATAATAAAAAAGGAGGGAAAGGCAAACAATAATTTAAGTTTGATGCAGTGTTTCCTGTAGGGACGATGGTCTTTGAGGATTGAAAAGGAGGGACACGGACACATTGTCATGTTAAAGGAAATTAAATGGATTTTGCACCATGGTGCAGTAAAAAGTATTATATAGATCTAAACCCTATCGTGTTTCCATCAAAAAACAAGAGATGCGGAGCTCAAAATAACGCGCGTGCGGACAAATACGCTCGGACATGCACGCACGCGCACGCGCACGCACACACACACACCCACACACGCACACACGCACACACACA
>NC_068982.1:44642027-44643666 GCF_001194135.2 Octopus bimaculoides | reverse complement strand
ACACACACACACACATGCACAAATTTTCCGTGGAGTTTTAATATTTGTAGGTTTCAGAACCAATGGTTTAACTCTTTGAAAGAAGAAAGCGAATATTTATCCCTTAAAATTTTTATTATCCTTAACTGAGGAAAGCGTTTTACCCGACGGCTTTGAAAAAAACTTCTCCTTAAGCTGCGAGAATCCGAGACACACTCAGTGACACATTTCACAAGTGACATTTTCTCAGATTTTCTTAATTTATTCCC
Organism: Octopus bimaculoides; assembly: GCF_001194135.2. Classification (NCBI taxonomy): domain Eukaryota; kingdom Metazoa; phylum Mollusca; class Cephalopoda; order Octopoda; family Octopodidae; genus Octopus; species Octopus bimaculoides. The sequence goes on along the minus strand of NC_068982.1, from coordinate 44,643,418 downwards.
ATATTTCATCAGATATTTCTTTACAGAGCAGGAATCAAATGTTTTCAATGTTGAATAGGAAAACCGAATTTACAGGAAATACCGAAAATGTATTGCAGAAGCAGAAAATACTAGTTCTAGCTTTGGGGCGGATAATTAACGTCATTACGGGAGTGATCAGGAAATTTGATTACTCACTCAAAGGATTAATGAGTAATGAGGATTGCTGAGTGTTGAAGCTTTGTTTTCGAGTGTAAATTGACTCTAAGCGTTATAAAAGAATAAACGATAATTTTTCTTAAACATTGAAATCTCAAACATGAATATGTCTGTGTTTGTCTGTCTGCATGCATGTGTGTGTCTGTCTGTTTGTCTGTCTGTATGTGTGTCTGTCTGTCTGTATGTATGCATGTTTGTATAGGTTAAAATAGAAAGGAAAGACAGTTTGGCAAGACTTGACAAGGACATTTAATTAAATTTAGCTATATAATGAAAATATAGATAGTCTCTGATGGCTGTTTCTGAGATATCCCAGCTGTTGGAACATCGTGCCGAGCGAAGACCCCCATATGCTGAGTAATCCGTCATCGGAGAGAGAGAGAGAAAGAGAGAGGGAGAGAGAGAGAAAGAGAGAGAGAGAGAGAGAGAGAGAGAGAGAGAGAGAGAGAGAGAGAGAGAGAGAGAGAGAATGGAATAAAGTTCTTCATGAATGTTAGTTGTTGCGGTTCCTTGTGTCCAGAGAGGGAGAGAAGATCCCAAGAGATCCAATTAGATATCATGTGGTTGTCAAATAACGACATAAGAACGCTTAAATGCACGTTACAAGTTTTTACTCGAATTATACTCGCATTATACTCGAATTATACTATACTATACTAAGCATACATACATACATACATCAGAGAAAACTTCAATAAAATGTAAAGATGGGAGACCTGACATAATAATTTGGGATAGAGAAGAGAAACTATGTACAGTTGTGGAAATCAGCTGCCTAGCGGATGACAACGTAAAGCTAAAGATCAGCGAGAAAGAAAATACCTACGCTGAACTTTTGAGAAATCTACAGCTACTCTCTCCAGTTTATAAGCTCAGGTTTATACCTGTAATTATTGCTGAACTGGGATATGTAACACACTGCCTAAAAACCAATCTTGGGAAATTAGGCTTCTCAAAGCCAGAAAGAAGAAAGCTGATTCGAAAACTACAGATCCAATCCATCACTGAAACTGTAAAGATCTGTAAAACTTTCCAGAAGTTAATCATTTAAGTATATATGAGCATGTTAGGCATGCAACTATATGCATCAGAATACATACATAAAACAATACATACAAATCTTAACATATACAGACATACATATATACATACATACATACATACATACATATACATACATATATATATATATA
>NC_068982.1:44628420-44641643 GCF_001194135.2 Octopus bimaculoides | reverse complement strand
TATATATTATATCAAATCTCTGAGCGAAAGATAAACAATAACAGAACGGAAACGTAGAATATATTTGCCAACTAAATGTAGCCGTCCCATAGTCTTCAAGGTCATATTGCCAACTAAATGTGGCGGTCTCATATAAGGCGATGTTACTGTTGTTTTTAGCCCCAAGAAGACATCTCTTCCAGCTGGTTAACGACACACTGTCTGTGTCCGATTAGTATTTGCGAGGGGAAGTCATCGCTCCATTCTTTAGCCTTACGTGATATACACAGAATCGAGTTTCTGGGTAGTTGCCCGTCTTCAGTGTATGATAATCACCAGCTAGTGATGAAAACTAATTCCACTCGCAAAATTCTAAATGCATTTTTCGGCGACAAACTGTCGCTCATCTCGTAAAAGGAGAAATAAGCTATATTAAATCTCTGAGCGAGAGATAAACAGTAACAGAACAAAATCGTAAAATATATTTGCCAACTAAAAGTGGCGGTCGCATTAACTGGTAATTATCACACACTGGAGAGGGGTAATCCTCCAGAAACCCGGGTCTGTGTGTATCACGTAAGGCTAGTGATGGGTACGATGACTTCCCCTCGCAAATACTAATCGGACATAGACAGTGTGTTGTTAACCAGCTGGAAGAGATGTCTTCTTGGGGCTAAAAACAACAGTAACATCGCCCTCTATGAGACCGCCACATTTAGTTGGCAAATATGACCTTGAAGACTGCTAGAAAGCAGGAAAGTATACTTTTTCAATAAGACATTCAATATTTCATTTCATTTTACTATATATATTATATATTCCATATTCTATATCCCACATTAATTTTATAAGAATATAAATAAAACATAAAAAACAGACTGAGTTGGAATTCTTTTGAATAATATATTCCTCTATGCACTATCATACAAACTCTATTTTTAATTTTTATTTTCATATATATATATATATATATATATATATATATATATATATATATATATACATGCATATATGTATATTAAACAAGAATAAAATCGGATGAATATTTTAGGGTATAACTACATGTTATGCTTCCATAGCATGTTTATTCAGAACATGAGTACTATTGCGTAACTTACTATGTAACATTATGCAAGTTCTTGTTTACACAAAGTGCCATTTCTTCAGGTAATACATTTGCGATTGTTTTCAGACATGTTGCCGAACATTTTTGTTACATATATTCACACACACACACACACACACACACACACACACACACACACACACACACACACACACACACACACACACACACACACACACACACACACACTCACACACATCTTCGAGTTTATATATTTCAAGTCGTTTAGATGAGAATTATTCACAGACAGTAATACTGCCCATAAAACCGGTATTTATCTCTACATTCAGCGGAGGGTAATAGACTATATTCACTTGATAGCACAGTAGTTTTTTTGCAGAGCAAACGAAGGACCCCTTTCCATATTCATTTCATCTGCTTTGTTAGAAGCAGTAGCTCAAATCTTCCTCAAATTGTATCTTACTTTGTGAAATAAGAAAAGGACACAATGGATGATGTAGTCCTAGATATAACCCTGAAAAGACAGGCTGATCACGGTTGGAAAACTTTTGATCGCAGATCTGCGCGATGAAAGTTGACCTCGGTTCACATAACAACAACAACAACAACAAGAACAACAACAACAGCAACGCAGTAGCAGTAGACGCAACAGCATCATCATCATTACCATCAAGATCAGCAACATCACTGACAATAACATCATTATCTGATCTCATCATCACCAGGAAGAAGAAGAAGAAGAAGAAGAAGAAGAAGAAGAAGAAGAAGAAGAAGAAGAAGAAGAAGAAGAAGAAGAAGAAGAACATCAACAACAACAACAAAAACAACAACAACAACAACTACTACTACTACTACTACTACTACTACTACTACTACTACTACTACTACTACTACTACTACTACTACTACCACTACTACTACATCAGTCAGTCTACCGTTAATGTTATTCTCTGAATATCTAGTATCCACAAGCGAAAGCTAGTTGAATATAAATGTAGAGAATTAAGCCAGTTGCCCAGAGATACAATGTAAAGTCTACATAAGCTTATCCTCCTGACCATTTTGTGTGTTTTGATTGTTTCGTTTTTGTTTTTCGTTTTTTCTTTGTTTTTTTACTGAATAATAAGAGAGGGGGGGAATATTTATTGAACAGAAGTCGCTTTTGCATTTTATCTTTATTTATGAAAAGAACAAATTAGATCCATACAAATCCAATATGTTAGTGTTGCTTGTATTATCGATCCAATTTAGGATAAAAGACTAAGTTGAAACTAGCTGGATTTGAATGCAAAATCGTTAGTCACTGTAACTGACATCATATTACTATCTAATTCGGTTCTCTACCTTCAAGACAACTAGAAATTTTCTTTTTTATTCTATAGACATGAGATATTTTTGTACGGATGAGTCATTTGACTAGATTCCAATTTATTGCTGATATTTCCTTGAGTTTCACTGCAGTCGTAGAACATGAGATATGTTCCTGGCAAGCTGGGATCGTAATGCGGTTTCTAACATCGGTGAAAGATAATTGTTCTCTTTTCTTTTCTCAGAATCGGTTACACTGTACTGCTCAAGAGTTGTGTAAGAATCACTCACTGTATTCATTTCCTCCAAGAAATGGAGGAGAGTTGAGTCAGGGGCTAACAGCTTCTATTTTCTGGCATAATTAAAAATCTTCCAAAGTATTCAGAGAGCATGATAAACGTGGACGGACCAATATACTGTTTAGCACGTAATGTCTAGAAAGAAGTTGGAATTACAACGCGGCTTCCACACCCTAGTTAAAGATAATTCTTTTATATTTCATCACGAATCTCCCTGGAAAACGCCTCAAGACCATAACTTCACATTTATGCTGCCTCAAATTATAAACTGTCTGTGCCTAATTTAAAAAAAGAGCAGTGCTTTCCCTAAACTACAGCGCATCAGGAATACGACCTGATCCTCATGTTATGCATTCAGTACGCCACTTACGTACGTCAAAAGGAAACCGCTATTTTCTGAACTTTGTTGGCGAGCGCCCAAGAAAAAACGTTAAGTTTCTAAGCATATGGAGTCTAAGTTTCATATTTTCCTTATATTTATATCGCCAATGCTTCTAGGAAAGTCATGGACATAAATTATTCTTCCAGTGTTTTCGTGTGCGAAAAGAAGAAAACATATCGACACTGGTGTGGAAAAAGGATTAGTTGATATGGTAATGACTGAAAGTAAGACCGCTTAGTATGTTCCTCTGCTTCTCACGCATCGGTACTATTTTCATATATTAGAAACAGCATATAAGAAAATATGGGTTGGTAACTCTAGGCTGAGTCTTTTTAGAATTTTAAGGCGTGCCTAGTGAGAGTGACAGATCTGAATGATAAGTTATTCTAAGAACCAGAAAAAATTCTCATAATGTTTAAAAGCATGACGTAAACCAAACTGAAGTAGCAACATTCAGATTTAACATTATCCAATGCACACCTCAAAAATCCTAGAAAGGCTCACCCTCGGCATTACCAACCCACACCTTCTTTCTAAATCACAACATGAGATCAGACCGCTACGATCAAATAGTATATCAAGAGTCAATAAGAGAGCTTGTATGTGGTCGCTCGACATGCTAAAAATAGAAGTCTCATCTCTCTTAAATCATTACCTAATGTCCGAAAAAGGGGAGGACAAATTGGATATTGAAATTATAAATGTTTTATCTAAAAAAAAAAAAAAAAAACCAGAAAAAACGGGAGAATCACGGATTGAATGCTTTTGACTATAGGAAAGCGATGGGTATGTTCGATCGGAGTTGGTCTATGATTAAACAATAGCAAATTTACATAGTCAATATGGGAGCTTCTCTTATGGTATCTATCGTAGTATAGTTTGTTCTAACAGAACATCTACGTTTAAGTAGAGATAAATATTACCTTTCAGTATTAATACTACTTCTGTCGCTAATAGATATTGTTTAATAAGCTCACTGACTAATCTTGACACCAGCACTTGTTCTGACTCTGTTTTTCTATATACATATAGCTAGCGGGGAGATGAGTCGCTGCTATATCTAACGGCCGAGCGTCCATCATTGACAAAACTAAAGAAGGTCGAGATCACATAACCAGGAGGTCTCGGCCTTGGAGGGGACAGGGATTTATCTCTCCGCTAGTGATATAAAAAAGAATACATTTTGGTCTAAAAGCCAATATGGGGATTTTTCTTATGGTATCTACGGTAATATAATTTGTTCTAACAGAACATCCACGTTTAAGTGGGTATAAGTACTACCTCTCAGTATTAATACTGCCTATGTCGCTAATGTGGAAGCACAGGGCCTAGTGGTTAGCGCAGCGGACTCGCGGTCGAGGGATCGCGAGTTCGAATCTCAGACCGGGTGATATGTGTGTTTACAAGCGAAACACATAAGCTCCACGCGGCTCAGGCAGAAAGTAATAGTGAACTTCTGCTGACTCTTTCGCCACAACTTTCTCTCACTCTTTCCTCATGCATCTAGCAGCTCACCTGCGACGGACCAGCGTCCCGTCCAGGTGGAAAACTTATACACCAATGAAACTGGGAAGCTGCCCCTTATGAGCCAGGCATGGCTCGAGAAGAAACAAACAACAACAATGTCGCTAATATGTAATTTACATAATGGCTTCAACTATTAACCACTTCACACACATCACCCTAATTACTAAGCTTTCGGGCCCAGTTTCTCGATTCCCACTCTTACGCTAAATTCTAAACAATGCAAAATGCTGGTTAGAAAACTATATCCCAGGTTGCTAAGTCTATTAACGAAAGCAAATCACGAAGAATTTGCGATTTCCAGAATATGGTACTAGAGGGATCCGTTCTCTTGTTCACTTCCTTAAACCTATACGACATACTCATGTCTCTTCAAAAAGATTACTGCAGCTTCAAGCAAAGACGCCATCAGACCCATGTCCTTCCACCATTCTCCAGATAATAACGCACTACTATTTCAGGCATACATCAATCGCAAAGGAACCTGGGTCAAAGGGAACATACATAAAACCATCACCTACTAATTCCACTGTATCCTTTGTAATACGTGACATCAGACAATATCAAATATAACCATCATACTTAGCAATATAAATACCCCCTATACACAGACAAAGCAAAAATATTGGGAATTACATGCAACAACTTTTACAACATCTACAGCAAACATAGATGGTATAAAAAGAAAATGAACCAGAGTATACATTCACTTAGGTCTGGTTGTGCGACCACATCCAATGTCACAAAATTTTAAGAAGGGGCATAGCAAAAGTTTTCCATTAAAATTTGTGATTAAATCAATGAGTAAAGTTAATATTTATAATGAATTTTCCATTTTCGATGGGTGTGCAACGCACACCTAGGACATCCGAAATATACGATCCTGGGCAGCATATTTTTTAAACATAACAGTAGACTAAAAAGACTACGCAGGCACCCTGTATATTTATAGAGAACCCACAGTAAACAATAACAAATAAAAAACGGTTCACTTCATCTTATTATCAGAATCCGCATTCATAGATCACCTGCAAAAACTAAAGAGTAGACACTAAAAATTTAAGACTTCCTGCACACGTGAGAATGAAATTCGTTGCTGTAGCAAAATTCAACCTTCACACTCCTTGACAGTACACCTAGGTACATCTGGGTACATCTAGGTACACCTACAACATCTAGAACTCTAGTACAACACTATCCTAAAAGCATTACTGCTGCTGCTCTGTTGAAATAAAAAGAATTTACCGTAGCATCAATATCATAATTACCCTCTATAACTGTACTGCGATATACGCAGCTAATTATAAGAGCAAGAGAAAATGCAACTGTTATTCTCTGATCACGCCCACTTTAGCTGCCTCCACGATACTAAAACCAGAAACTACAGATGTCTAGAAATAGCCATGATTATGAACTGTCATACAACATCCCAGAAGATTAATTACTATATGTCAGGGTGTGCAGTATAATATTCCGTGAGGCGGGGGCATGTTATATCTTGAATAATAGATAAGTTGGTGGCAGCGAATTGCTCTGCGGGTTACCTATATATGATAGGACTGCTCAGGAGCTAATCTGGGGTTATGCATCACGAAAAAAACCCCCAAAAAACTAAAAAAAAAAATGCAAATAACATTTCTTTTGCGTTGGTAAAAAGCTTCCGGAATTTCAAAAGACGAATCGATTCAGATATATGAATGATGAATATGAAGTTGGTCCACACAGATTTTAGCTGAAAAGATGCGGAGGAAATGAATACAATTTTATCAAAGGAAGCAGGAACTGCGATATTCATGCGCTTTTTTTAGGGCATTAACACCTTATAATTTAATAATAATAATAATAATAATAATAATAATAATAATAAATGTGTGTGTGCTCTCACACACACACATACACACACACATACATAGACACACAATCATACACGGGACATTTAACGGAGAGGAAAGGGCAAATTATATAATTAATCTCTAACATAATTAATGCCTCGAGGGCACCAATTATTTAAGGAAAATTTATAGTAAAGAGGAAAGGGAAACAGCTCAAAGGCATTAATTATACAAGTGATTAATAATGTAAAAGAAGAATCAAAACGTAGGTGTCACGAAATTGAAACCAGGATTTTAGCTTGGATACGAAATTAGAAAGAATAGAAAGTTGCAAATGATAGCAATACTGAAAATGATTAGGATAAATTTGAACTTAATTTTACACACACACACACACACACACGCGCGTTTGAGATCATGAATGAGTGGAAGAATAACAGAGTAATTTCAGTTCTGTAATATATACAAGGTGGAGGCGCAATGGCCCAGTGATTAGGGCAGCGGACTCGCGGTCATAGGATCGCAGTTTCGATTCCCAGACCGGGCGTTGTGAGTGTTTATTGAGCGAAAACACCTAAAGCTCCACGAGGCTCCGGCAGGGGATGGTGGCGAACCCTGCTGTACTCTTTCACCACAACTTTCTCTCACTCTTACTTCCTGTTTCTGTTGTACCTGTATTTCAAAGGGCCAGCCTTGTCACACTGTATCACGCTGAATATCCCCGAGAACTACGTTAAGGGTACACGTGTCTGTGGAATGCTCAGCCACTTGCACGTTAATTTCACGAGCAGGCTGTTCCGTTGATCGGATCAACTGGAACCCTCGACGTCGTAAGCGACGGAGTGCCATCAATCAAATATATACAAGAGGGTGTTGAAAAGTTCTTAGCTTTAAGGGTATCGCGAAAGGGCTGGCTGGAGGCCTATTCTTCCTATTTCTTTTACAGGGTTTAGAAAAACTGAAGAACTGCTGCAATAAGTGTGTGAATCTTTTCTACTTAGGCACAAGGCCCGAGATTTCGGGGGAGGGGGCCAGTCGATTAGATCAACCCCAGTACGCAACAAGTACTTAATTCAGCAGAATTTGAACTCAGAACGTAAAGACAGATGAAATACCGCTAAGCATTTCGTCCGGCGTACTAACGTTTCTGCCAGCTCGCCGCCTTTATAAATGTGTGAATCCGAGAGAGAAATATGTTGAATAAAATCATAACTAACTGATTCTCTTGTATTTTCTTTTACTCAAAGCCACCTTTTCAGCACCTCCTCGTGTACACACAACACACACAGACACACACACACACACACACACACATACTTTATTCTTTTATGCATTTCAGCCTAAAGCCCGTGGCCATGTTGGGGCACCTTGAATATCATCACCTTTCAATGTTCATTCTTTTATGGATGTCTTTTGGTGAATGAGGGAGCTTGGTATTACTACCCTCGCTTGAGTTTCTTGCCGTGTTGTAGGTTCATCTGGGATCTTGGACAATAGAAGGACAAGGTAATTCTTGAAAACATCTACCTCACCCCTTTGCAAGTAGATCTTTCAACTTTTTTGGCAAAATATTAACTAGACGTTGGCCTTTGAATCCCAAAGAATTGCATTACCTGGCCCTTACTTTAACGGGATGGGCAGGACCTTCGGAACACTGAAGTAGCGTCCAGTTCAAGGACTGGCATTAATCTCGGTATCAATATGTATATAACTGCATATCTTTGCTATCTTCGCGCTAAAGAGTAGCGTCGCTATTATTTAAGTCTCTACCAGTAGCTTCAATGTTTTTTAAGCAATCTTCTTGATGTTTCACCCATGAACTACCTCGAGTTCCGCTTTTGAATTGAAACTGTTGGGTGACCATAACTAAGAGTGATCATCCAGACGATTGAAGATAAATGTCATCCATAGGAGCAGCATTATTTTCTGGTCTCTTGTTCTGAAAGTCTCAGAATCCATGCAACCATTCACCCGCATACTGCATTCACCATCATCGTGATCCATACATGAAATGATGCTTTGTTGTTCATATCAATCCACAAGTCATCACTGGCTTTGAATCTAGGAGTGACGCTCCTTTTGGTTTAAAGCACTTTTGTTGTGGCGTGTTAGTACAAACTGGTTGATAGTGAAGAATTTTCTTGTGTTAAATTGCATATTGTATTCTTCAGTCCATTACATATTCTGCATCGAAAGGAATCTTGATTGCTTGTACTGCTTTTGTGCCATCAGCATAGTTAGTAAAAGTGGTTGCGTGTATAACTGATAGTGTATCTGAGAGGGCCACAACAAACAGCAGCAGCCCCAAGACAGTTTCCTGGAGTACTCCCCTCGCTATTATTATGTCTTTGGAGAGGGTTCTATTGGCTGCTAAAACCTGGTTTCAATCTTTTAAGAAGTTGTGCAATCATTTTCCCAGTTTTCCAACTATGCTGAATCTTCGCAAATTGTGGCGTATCATCCTGTTATCAACCTTATCAAAGACCTTTAAAAATCGAGATATAATTACATCCACATCTGAGTGATTCATAAATCGTTTCAACACACACTCATTAAGCTGTGGAAGCCATATAAGGCAGCTTCTTCCTGAGAGAGCCATGATGGGTGTCAGAGAGCAAGTCATTGTCTTCTAGAAACGTAAAAAGCTTCCTCCTGACAATTCGCTTCATGACTTTGCCAACATATGTTGTTAGAGAGAACTTTTATCATCTGATCTGCTTCCTCCTTTATGAATAGGGCATATGTCCTATTTTAACTTTCTTGGAAGTCTACCACTTGCTAAGAAACTTTGGAAGGGGATCTGCAATGGTCTTGCTATGTACCCTTTGCTGGTTTTGCTCTCAGTTCGGTCCCAGATGCCGGCTAATACAACGGTCCGTATTCGATGCCTATTCTTACAAGTTGTTAGACATTGGTAAATTTTCTTTTTAGGTAATTCCGTGTGTCCTATTCAGGACTGCAACAGTGTGCAGTCGCTGCAGTGGAAACACGTTTAAGTCATTACAATATGCTGTAAATAACTGTAAAATAAATTATCGATATGCAAATCTCGATTTTCATTATTGTGTATTTATATATATATATATATATATATATATATATATATATAAATTAATAGCTATCGCCAAGCTAACATGGCAGTCCCAAAAATAGGACTAATGGTGCCGTTGATTAGCTCCAAGAGGTCACTGCCTCTAGCTAGCTAGCTATGTGACACACGAACCTCGCCAGTCGAAGCGGTGCTGCCGACTTTTGTGTACAAGCCACGCATCCGGAGATCGTTCATCTACGCGTGTGCGACAGAAGCTCGACGCAGAATCTACCTAGCCTAGACGCCCGGTGTTTTTAGGTGGACGGTCCCACCAGGGCCGTAGTTAGCGCTAATGGACACAGGTTCGTGTGTCACATAGCTAACTGGAGGCGATGGCCTCTTGGAGCTAATCAACGGCAGCATTCGTCCTATTTTTTTGGACTGCCATGTTAGCTTGGCGATAACTATTAATATCCAGTACCGCTGTCGTAGTCTCCTTTAGAGAGACTTAGAAATATTAATATTTCTATATATAAACACACTGTTATCTGTGTACATATGCCTGTATATATACATACTCTCATTTTATCTCTCTCTTTCTCTCACACACACACATACACACATACACTAAAACTAATACTGTCCGTCACGCGTTAGCGAGTATGACTCGGTAGCATATGTACCATGATTTCGCTATTTGTTTTAGGTGCTCATGCTGCCGAGAGTAGACAGACACGCAAGCGTCGATGTATTTGTATTAGATACCCTCTGAACTAGGTCCATTTATTGGAAACTAAGTATCTTATAGACGTACAGCTAATCATTTTATGCGACATACAATATAACAAACTTCATTGTTGTTCACCAACTGGAGTCGTCAACCTCATTTTGTTTTCCGGTTATAGACATTTCACATGAAACGTTCGGACGTTAGCTTGTTGAATAATAATCGTAGTGTCGGATCCTGCTATCAGTAGTGTTCTTTGTCCTTGAATATATCACTTGATTCCATGTGACTGAGTGCACTTAGTTGAAAATAAATATCTTTTGAAGTACAACCCATTCGTTTGAAGTAATGTAGCATAAATATTACTTAGGGTGTGTCGTCAACTTGGAAATGTAACATCAAATCAAATAAAGAAATATGGAAAATTCCACTGCTTGTTTTTCTTTTTTTCTTTCGAATCACACCATCTAGATGGAATTTGAAGTACTTTATCATCAGTTTAAAGAATTACAGAAAATTACACAGTTTTTAATATGGTAATTATGAATCAATGCATCCAAATATGATACATTGGTTTGCAATAGTCTCTATAACGATTAGCTGTTACACTGATTTCTGAACGTTTTATCAAATTTTATTGCTTTCTCTAGCTCGATCAGAAAAACATCACATCACATTTAGAATCTCGTTTAAGTCTGTTTGTTGAAACGATTTTTACAAACCCCACTCCCATATCGGAATATATCTTACTTGAAGTGCTTGCATCTTCTTATGTCTTCCTTATTTATTGGCAATATTCCAACAATAACATTACAAAGCGAGAACCAATAATCTTAAAAACGCCAACAATTTAGATGCGTAGATTCCAAGTTTATGAAGGTATATGATACAGTTTCGATCTAAATTATAAGTAGATATTTTTTCTTTCTTGCTCATACATACAGAACTTCAAGAAAATTCATTTATGTGTGAAAAATGCTCAAATTTTATAAAAGGATTTTTGGTGGTGGTAGTGATTCTTTTTGTGCATGAAATTTTTAGACAAGAAGTTAATCACATTAGTGAGACTGGCATTATGGAATTTATATTTGCATTTCATGTGACTAATCGGGTATAGCACATACTTAGGATTGTGGTTGTTTAGCATACAAGACGACCTTAATTGAGCAAATCTATGACGAAATGCATTCAAGTCACGATCACTCAGTCATATTTCCAGGAATAGTATGTCTCGAACTACATTATTCTATTATCAAATGCATCTTTGTCTTTTTAAGACGATTGAGTATTATTTGAGGCATGTTTGGCTACTATTCCTAAGAAGTTGTATGAACAGGTACAGGTTTTTTCTTTCTTTTTCTTTTTTTTTTTTTTGGTTTATCATACCTAGGGTGTGGAAACAAATGCAACTTCAATGGAGCTAAAAGGTTTGGGGATATAACATAGATTTTAATTGAGCTGACAATTACTTGCAAGCAAAATATTGTTTCTAGAATGATTCTAGTACAAAAATGATACCGAAATACTATTCCTCTACATAGAATTCTTCATCTGTCAAATTAAAATATGATCACCATTTCAGCGCTCAGAAATACCTACAGTACATTGCATTTGAACTTCAGCACACATGTTTGGTTCAGTGTGGAATTTTCTTTGGAATAATTGTCTTCGTTCGGCACCAATGTCTTTTCCCCATTGTGAAAAAGATAAAATGCTAGTAGGGCATCGGGAAACCAGTAGCTGTATCAACTTCAGATAAGCGATATGTATTGTATTTGAGGAGACCGTAACCGAAGAAGGCAAAGGACTCAATGAAAAATTTTATGATGGAATGAAGACATATGTCTCATACATACACACACACACACATGCATGAATGTATATATTTCTGTCAAGTCACTCACGTAACCCAGAACAATCCATTGTATGGTCGGGGGTCGGCAACGCTACCATACTTCTTTGGTAAGAAGTTCGGTTTTTGCTGGACACACTGCCGGACGAAAAGCAAAACTGGGGTTTAGAGTGCCCTAGTGTTTGTTTAGACATCCCTCTAGGACAATGATTCTCAAGTGGGATCCAAATGGCACCTGAGGGTTAATATAAGCTTTTATTATTTTTGGTCGGGGTCCAAGTAGCAAATTAGTAAATTGGGGATCCTGCAATAGTATTTTAAGGGCCCCTGAAAAAATTTTGTTTTAGATGTATGTAGGGGTATGCATTGCAAGAAACAGATAGGTTTCTTTCTTTAACAATTTACGAAGATCAATCCACACAAGTAAGTTTATGGGTGAAAAACAAAATAAGAATTTGAAAGCAGTTTCTATGAAACAAGTTTTTGAACATCGAATGGCTATGGGGTCCACCAGAATAAAATAGTAATCAAAGGAGTCCACAGGTAAAAAATAGTTGAGAATCCCAGCTCTAGGAGAAAGAAAATTCTGATGTAACACCCGCAACTTTGTTTGCATCCAATAACGTAGACTAGACTTTATGAACAAATGCATGTATTGGTGAGAGAGTAGGAATTAGCTCTGTTCAAGGCTTTTCCTTGCTTTAAAACGCTTCGAGCACAGACAGACTTTCATTTTCAATAACTGTATTATGCGTTGCTATACTACGGCTGGTCGTAGCGGACAAAAGGTAAAACACTCTGAAAAATTTCACGATGGAACGAAGACATATATCAGTGTGAGTGACGAATATTTGAATAACTGCAATGAGAGGCGTCACATCTGTGCAGGAGAGTCTGGGCCCTTACCAAGGTTGAAAAATCACATCTGTGCTGCTTTTGGCCAAGCATCTAGGTATTATATTGCTTTAACTCAAGGTGCAGCCATCATGAGCGTGTGCATGCGCACGCACACGTGTAAGTGTGTGTGTCTGTGTGTGTAAGTGTGTGTGTATGTGTGTGCGTGTGTGTGTGTGTGTGTGTGTGTGTGTCTGTGTGCGTGCGTACGTGTGTGTGTGTGTGTGTGTGAGTAGCTAGATTGATAGATAGATAACTAGATATATAGATAGACACGCCCCTTGCAATAAGGAGGATGTAGAAATCAG
>NC_068982.1:44626376-44628302 GCF_001194135.2 Octopus bimaculoides | reverse complement strand
GTGTGTGTGTGTGTGTGTGTGTGTGTGTGTGTGTGTGTGTGTGTGTGTGTGTGTGTGTGTGCGTGAGTGTGTGTGTGTGTGTGTGTGTGCGTCTGTGTCTGTGTATGTGCGCGCACGCGTTCCCAAACAGAAGGCATTAGAAATCTAAAATATATTTAATGCAGTTAAACTTTGGTCCATAACGCCTACGATATAGACAAATGTTGATACTTGTTGATATTCTCTTCGCAAACATGAAGTAATGAGATTTCATTATGTTTCTGTGTGCGAAGAGAATACCAGGATGTATTTACATGCGTTTATTTCTCAAAGCGTGGGCGTTACATAGTGTAGTCTAATCGACATAAAGTTTATCATTCACACACACACACACACACACACACACATTTAAGTCATATGTACATGTATATGTATCTATGTGTGTGTGTGCATTATCTATAAATACACATGCAAACGTACACATGGATACGTATATATGCGCGCGCGCGCACACACACACACACACACACACATACACATACACATACATTCACAGAAATACAAACGCATACATTCACGCATATATGCATTATGTAGAAAAGGAAATCACTGTACGAAGTTTTTACAACTTCTCCCTCCCATAAACTGGTGTTAGTGACGCGGCTCCAGGTCAATGACCGCCAGAAAAAAACATGGCTGCTGAGGGAATAAGGTGTCTGGTCCATTTGTTTATACGGATTAAAGTCCGTTAATATGTGTGTGCTCACAGACTTTCGCTTTTTCCAACCTACTTTCTGTATCCCTCCATCTTGTCTTCTCATTTTTTCAGCTAATCAAATTATGACAACTCAACCGCAAATAGCAAATATTCCTACTTAGTTCCATGGCCTCTGTCTTCATTAAAGTAGCAAAATTACTCGATGGCATTCTAACGTGTTTTGCATTCTTTTTCTCTCCCTTTTTTCTTTTGCCACCCCAACTTCTTTCTCTCTGTGTTTTATTGACGCGTGCTCTCCTTATGTGTGAGTGTGTGTGAGTGTGTGTATGCGTGTGAGTGTGTGTGTGTGTGAGTGTGTATTTGTGTGTGTGTGCGTGTATTTGTGTGTGTGCGTATGTGTGCGTGTATCTGTGTGAATGTGAGGGTGAATGTGAGTGTGAATCTGAGTGTATATATGTGTATGTGTATGTGTGTGTATGTGCATGTGTGTGTATGTGTATGTGTGTGTCTGTTATGTTATTTTGTAATGAGAAGATTAATATTTGATTCAAGCATACAAATGCAAATTGAAGATTATCAATATTATTAATATATTTTATTTCTTTCAGACAAAAAAAAAATAATAAATAAATAAATAACAATAATAATAAAAAAAGAATTCCGAAACTACATTGAAAAATAAATGGAAAAGGAAAAGAAAGACTAGAGAGGTAAAAAAAAAAAAGATGTATCCTAGATAACATAAGATAAGCGAAAGCTAGATGAAAAATTGCCATGACGTATTTCCTCCTAAACAGCTAGCAACTGTAATTCAGCCACAAGCAGGAGTGCATTTGCAAGTGACATTCGAAATATCATTACATGTGACGACGTACACGTGTACATTATGTATAAAACAGCTCTTGAAATATTTTGCCATGCATTTGCGTGAACATATGCAAATTTTAATGCATATCAGTCACGTGTACAAACACTCGCATTGCAAAGATCTACGTGAACTTTTATCGTTATAACAACATACACACGCTACAATAAGAGCGCACCACTTAAAAAGAAATAACGTTTATATGCAAAACTAATATACAGGCACGCACGTAAGCGCACTGAAACAAGTGTGTGTGTGTGTGTGTGTGCGTGTGTATCTATCTATCTATCTATCTATCTATCTATCTATCTATCTATCTATCTATCTCTCTCTCTCTATCTCTCTCTCTCACTCTCTCTCTCTC
>NC_068982.1:44623496-44624404 GCF_001194135.2 Octopus bimaculoides | reverse complement strand
GTGTGGGACGGTCGCTGGTGTTATTATTGCTGCGGCTGTTAGTTCTATTCTAATTGTTCTGGTGATGATGATGATGATGATGATGATGATGGTGATGATGGTGATGATGATGGTGATCACGATATCCGCAACGACGTCGTCGAAAATTGATGATTATGATTGTGATGATGATAACGATGAAGAGGAGGGGGAGGAGGAAGAGGGGACGACGACGACGACAACGAAAAGGATAATGAAGACGGTGGTGGTGGTGATGCTGCTGCTGATGATGACGACGTTTATGTGCACGCTGTCGATAAATGATCACGCTGATAGTGATGACGACGTCGATGTTGAAGATGTCTGTGATGATGATGATGATGATGATGATGATGATGAGGATGAGGAGGAGGAGGAGGAGGAGGAGGCGGAAGGGGAGGAAAAGGATAATGATGAAGATGGTGGTGGTGGTGCTGCTGCTGATGGTGGTGAAGGTGATGATGATAATGCTGACAGTAGTGGGTAGTGGTAATGAAGATAGTGGTGATGGTGGTGGTGATGCTGCTGCTACTGCTGCTGCTGCTGGTGGTGATGATAATGGTGATGTGCACGCTGACGCCGTCAATAAATGATCACGGTGATAGTGATAATGATAACGTTAATGTCTGTGCTGCTGCTGCTGTTGATAGTGATGCTGTGGAGGAGGAGGCTGAGTAGGAGATGATGACGATAATGATGGGTGGTGGAGATAGAGTGGAAGACAGAAAAAGTAGAGGAGAGGCGAAGAAAAAGAGAGAGTAAGAGTGAGAGAGAGAGAGAGAGAGAGAGAGAGAGAGAGAGAGAGGGGAAGAAGAAGAAGAGGAGGAAGAGGAGGAAGAAGAAGAAGAAGAAGAAGAAGAAGAAGAAGAAGAAGGAGGAGGAGGAGGGAT
>NC_068982.1:44618108-44623246 GCF_001194135.2 Octopus bimaculoides | reverse complement strand
GAAGAAGAAGAAGAAGAAGAAGAAGAAGAAGAAGAAGAAGAGGAGGAGGAGGGGGAGGAGGAAGAGGAAGAAAAAGAAGAAGAGGAGGAGGAGGAGGAGGAGGAGGAGGAGGAAGAAGAAGAAGAAGAAGAAGAAGAAGAAGAAGAAGAAGGAGGAGGAGGAGGGATGCTGAGTGCTAAGTGATGTAGCAATTTTCCAGTTGGCAACTGTTGCTAAAAAGGGAACTCCCAGAATCGTGATGATGACAGCGATAGCATCGACACGTATAATGGATGATAAACATTGGCGGTGTTGATGCTGCTGCTGCTAGCGGTAGCAGGTGGTGATTTTGCCGGCAACAAGAGCGATGAGGATAATGACGATGATGATGTTGATGACGACGATGACGACGACGACCATGATGGTGATAGTGATGGTGATGGTTTCATTGCACTACAAATCGCTGCTTTGTGGGCCTTGCCAAAAGGTTGTATTATATCTTGGTTTTGTCATTGTTACTGTGTTGAAAATTTCCTTCGTAATATGTGTGTAGTGTTTAGCAACGCTATTCTTTGTATGTTATGTATCTCTTCTAAGTCCAGGGGTTGTGGTTATCTATTTGTCTATATGCTTTATTCACTATTCTCAACCAAAACATCATTGTAGCTATTGTTTAAGGTTCCACGTCAGGGTCATCTCTATTTTCAGATCTCTATTCCCTTTAAAAATACGTTATCATTTCTTGGGGCTTATATTTTGACTTGGATGCATTTCTTATCCAGATGGTCCCTGATCACAGTATCTGGTCGATTAACCTTGATGTCGGAATATCCCAGAGTATGGTTGCTTTGCTAAGTGTATTACAAAACCATCCCTTTTCTGTTGATGTTTCATAAGTTTTAGTATGTATATCTCTCTTTCTTTACTTGTTTCAGTCATTTGACTGCGGCCATGCTGGAGCACAGCCTTTAGTCAAGCAAATCGACCCCAGGACTTATTCTTTGTAAGCCTAGTACTTATTCTATCGGTCTCCGAACCGCTAAGTTTCGGGGACGTAGACACACCAGCATCGGTTGTCAAGCGATGTTGGTGGGACAAACACTCACACAAACACACACACACATATATATACATATACATATATACGACGAGCTTTTTTCAGTTTCCGTCTACCAAATCCACTCACAAGGCTTTGCTCGGCCCGAGGCCATAGTAGTAGACACCTGTCCAAAGTGCCACGCAGTGGGACGGAACCCGGAACCATGTGGTTAGTAAGCAAGCTACTTACCACATAGCCACTCCTGCGCCAATGTCTCAAATCTCAAACTCTGTGGATGTATTCTTTCCTGTCTGAGACTGGGTAGCTAAAGATAATGTACTTTACTGTTTCTTCCTCATCTCCTTATATTCTGCTGTTACTCTAGTCTGCTTCGTAATACGCTTTCGATGGTTTCTGGTGGAAAGGCTTTAGTCCTGTATTACGATCAAGAAGCCACTAGACTTTCCTTTAAGTCTCGCGCTTCTCAACTTGTATTTAGATATTTTTTAGAGTTGGCCATGCACGATCGTTTGTTGCTCTCGCTTTATCATGACATTCTTTACTTCAAACATTAATTTATATTTTTGTTGCTTCACGTTTTCCGTCGCATTTTCTCTATTTTCATCATAGTTATTTATTATTGTAGCCGTTGTTTTGTATTTGTTGGTTTCCCAGAAGACAGAAAACGTGTTTTAGTTCCTTTTATGTAGCTATTTGTATTCTGTATTAGATCTGTTTGTTATCCGACAGTGAATATTTTTATATTGGTTTTTGTATGTATGAGGCCTTTACTTCCTTGTATTCGAGGTAAATATCATGATTGTATATGAAATTTTGCGTGGAGTATCCTAAATGCTGTCTCTACTCGTTTTCCTGTCTAGTCAAATTAGGTCATGCAGTGTCTAATTGGAAATACCATAACTGCAACTTTTTATTCAGACGGCTAGAGTATTGATGTCTATTATCTTTTTGCATTTAATTCTGTTTTAAGAATTTAACTTGTTCTTTCTAATCTTTCCTTTCGTTTGTGTACGCTGCATTTCAGTATTTCTTCAGTTTCTTTTTATATATATATTTTCTTTTTGTATGCTGTTTAGTTCATTGATTCCTAAATGTTTGTATATCAGTGTCTGGTCTAATTCGCTAGTCTCGGTTTCTTTATCTACTATGATATTAGTGTTCTTAAATAATTTCCCTCCCTGCAAGGCAGCTTTGGCGCATTTTCTAAGCCGAATCTCATATTAATTTCTTTGCTAAATCCTTGTGCTATCTTCTGTAATATTTGATTTGTTTTTCATCTGTAGCAAACAACTTGAGATCATCTGTTTACAAAACTGAGCTGATTGTCATACCATATCATTAGTATCTATTTCTAGCTCTGTTTAGCATGTCAGGCAAATACATCAACAGTAGAAAGAAAAGGAGAGGAGCAGGGAGTTCTCCTGGAATATTCTTCTTTTAAAGGTTTAGTTTCCACAATTCCTTCTTTTGTTTGAAACTGCAGAACCGTTTGCCTTTTTCTCATGATAGATTTCAAGTATTTTCTTCTTATTATTGCTATATTATTCATGACTAATATTTCCATCTGTGGAAAATACTGTCAAAATCCTCCCGGTAGTCTGTCCTTGCTATGTCTGGGTCCTTTTTCTTTTGGCAGCTTTCAGTTATATATTTATAGATCAACAATTGATCTTCGCAGTCATATGAACCTTTTTGGATCCCTTCAGCTCTTCGGGAAACAAGCTGATTTCTTCATGCTGTTTTGTTCATCTTATTGCAGTTAACGACTTTGCAAGTTGTAACACGTCATGTCATGGGTCCAAAATTTTGAAGATTTCAGGTTTCAGCGATTAAGATGGTTTTCCTTTTTACCGATCCAGCTACATGTTGTCTCCGGGCCCATCGGTATTTCATTAAACTTCTCCACAAGCTACTTGTGTCCCTCTTAAAATATTTCAACCAGAATTAAAGGATCTTGTCTCATCCGATTGATGTCCAGTTTTCTATTTTTGTAGTACCTAAAGTTATTTATTCTGTTGTTATGGACGCCTACGTTTGTTTCAATGCTGTCTTCGATGTTTTCACCAACCTTTTCCGAAATGAATTTTAGCTGAACATTTTACCACCCACAAATTTCTTCTGCTTCTCTTGTGTTGGGGCAGTATTGACTTTCATTATCCTTTTTAACCAAATTCTTGGTAGAAAGGAATTATTTACTTTTTTTCAAAGAATCGTTGGTGTTTTTCATAACGGCAGGTTCTTTCTGATTTAGTGACGTTCTTTTATAATAGTTCTTTGATTTCGGGTACATTTTTCTGTTACTAATAAAAAAAAATTTCTTTCATCATTCATGGTTTCAGAAATACATCAAAAGTTCCCTTTCATCTTACAATATTTAAATACAACGTAGGAGATAAAATATCGAATGTTTAATAGAAAACAATCAAAAAGTACTCAGGGTTAGCAAAGCAGATTAAGAAAAGCAAGAATATGCAACAGTAAACAAGACCAACAAATGCTGTGTAAGATGTCTTAATAAGACTATTTGTTTGTGGAACGCGCCTATGTCACTCTTCAGAGATAATGTATCAATATCTTTACAGAAGTGATAGTGCATCACTTAATTGTGCGTATCACAAGCCAACCTATTCCTTAACAACCATAATTTATTTTCATTTCAACAGATAGTTTGGTATAATTTCTTAGCTTTTCAGCTAGCTTTTGCACAACAGTATAATAATTTGGTATTTTGTTATTGCTATGGCGATAATTAGTACTCTATTGTAATTTTCGTAATGGAGTAAGATGTCAGGCTATCGTGGTCTGTCTCTATTCTAAATTAAAAGTTTCGTTTTATATTGTCATTTTTTTAAAGTCTGTGGAGGTTCACATGAATATCTGAGAACATTTTCGTGCAGCCGTTGAAGCTGTCATCGTCGCCCTCCTCCTCCTCCTCCTCCTCCTCCTCCTCCTCCTCCTCCTCCTCATCATCATCATCATCATCATCATCATCATCATCATCCTCATCACCCCCCCACCACCTAGTAGTGCTATTTTCTGTATGTTATATATACTTGTTAGTCCTGGTGATTTTGTTATGTATTTGTCTGAATATTCTTTTTTATCATACCTTATGTGCTTACTATGATAGGAATTGTTTCTGCTTTTAGACTCCACATTCGAGTTACCTCTATTTCCAGATCTTTGTATTTTGAAAGTTTCTCCGTTTCTTTTAGAGAAAGGTAATTATCTATTGGTATCAGTACATCTATTAGAAAGCATTTTTTTCTTGATGATCTCTGACGACTATATCTGGTATCTTGGCCTTAATTTCTCTATCTGTGTGTATTGGCATATCCCATAGTATGGTTGCTTTCTCATTTTCTGTGACCTTTTCTGGCGTGTGTTTATACCATTTTTTTCTGTTGTTCCATAGTGCTGGCATAACTTCCAGTATATATAGGTCCCGACTCTGTCGTGTCTGTGAATATATTCCTTCTTAGCCAGTCCTTGTGTTTTTGTTATGTATTTGTTTGAATGTTATTTATCATACTTAATGCGCCAACAATAATAGAAATTGTTTCTGTTTTTAGGTTCTACATTCGAGTTACCTCTATTTCCAGATCTTTATATTTTGAAAGTTTTTCTGTTTCTTTTAGAGAAACATTGTCATGTGTTGGTATTGATACATCGATTAGAAAGTCTTATTATTATTATTATTATTATTTTATGTTTGACTATTGTTTTGCATTTGTACAAGTTGGATCCAAGTCTCACCCAGAGACCTCAAGAGACAACAAGTTAGAAGTTCATGTAGGTGTTATGCCTAGGGTACCATATATTTGGATTTGTACAGTTTTGTTCTAGAGAATGTTTAAGAAACCATAAGAAAATTATGTGTTTGCTTTAAAATTTGAGATCACATAGACAGTATTTTACGTAGGATATGGGCAGTTCCCATGAGCACTATCTTTTGAACTTCAGCCATTTTGGGGTTTCCTGGAATCTGATCTAGGTAGTAATCAGCCCGTTTCGCTGTCATTCCCAGGGCACCTATGACAATAGGTATTGCTTTCGTCTTCAGATTCCACATTTTGCTAATTTCTATTGGGACAGTCAT
>NC_068982.1:44610246-44616108 GCF_001194135.2 Octopus bimaculoides | reverse complement strand
CATCCTGATGTCATCACTGAATTGCATCCTGATGTCATCACTGAATTGCATCCTGATGTCATCACTGAATTTTATTATTATTATTATTATTATTATTATTATTATTATTATTATTATTATTATTACCTCCGCCAAGGAAGGAGGTTATGTTTTCATCGCCGTTGGTTTGTCCGTCTGTCCGTCTGTGTGCAAAAGAACTCAAAAAGTTGTGAACGGTATTTGATGAAACTTGCAGGAAAAGTTGGTAATGACACAAAGAACAGATGATGAAATTTTAGTAGTGATCCGGATATTTTTATGGTATCTTGAAGGATTTTTCGTTTGTTATTTTTATTTTACATGAAGTGTTACAATGTTACGTTCTTTGATTATCTCCCTTGAAAACACGTTCATCGTTTCCACGTAACCTATGGTGGTGTTGCTGTTTTCAAAGTTTATTTTCGTTTTTCTATTAGTAATTTTACTCGCGTATCTATCTTAAAATGAGCTGCTTGGTGAAGGCCTGCGCTCTCCGAGTGCTTTTCTAGTTATTATCATCATCATCATCATTATTATTATTATTATTATTATTATTATTATTATTATTATTATTATTATTATTATTATTAACAACACTCGCAGTCCACTGAACCGGAGGAATGGTAGCGCTGCCGAAAAACGTGTTAGAGCATTTCAGACCTGAAACTCTGCTCAATACACATTCAAAACATTTGGCAAGCATGCTCTTCAAGAGGTTGAGTTAATCGACTATGGTGTAACTGGAAACGTACCAGCCTGTGCAATCCCTAGCAGATGTGTCCCCGAGAACTCCCTCATGCAATACATTTCCGAGTGAATCTGGAATAGATCCAGCGCTGTTCAGTTTCGAGTATACTTTTCTATGTAGGACAGTGGTTCTCAACCGGGGTCCATATAAGATTGTTAGGGATCCACATAGCAGATTCGCAAATTGGGGATCCCACAATAGTATTTTAAGGGCCCCTGAACACATTTTCTTTCTGATGTATGTATTGGTGAGTATTGCAAGAAACAGCTAGGTTTCTTTCTCTAACATTTTACATAATTCAACCTACACTAGTTTCTGTATGATAAAACGAAATAAGAATTTTGAAAGAAGTTTCTATAAAATTAGTTTTTAAACATCGAATGGCTGTAGGGGGTCCACCACAATAAAATAGTAATCAAAGCGATCCATAGATAAATAAATGGTTGACAACCTTTGATGTAAGAAGAAAGAAGTTGAGAGATGACAATTCTGATACCTTATGTGTAGCAGAGTAATCCAGGCCAATATGTGCGGGTGAAGCTCTTCCCTAATAATTCCTGGCAGTTTTCTACGTATTAGTGAGCTCTCGAAGTTTTTATTGCTGTATTTTGTTTTTGTTGACGTCTTTCCATTCGATGTAAACCCCGCTTTTTGAGTTTTTTTTTCTTTTTTCGATTATCAGTGTCTTGGGCACTCGCGGCTATGTATGTATGTATGTATGTATGTATGTATGTATGTATGTGTGCATATCATTATTCAGTCTATTTCAAGATTTCTTGTCAACAGAGAAAGAGATGGTTTCTAACCTGGACCCAAGGCTCCTTCATTGGAATTTCAACAACATCAACCGGGTACTTTTGTATGTTTGTATGTATACGTGAATATTTGTATCATTTATTTTATATATATCTTCTCATGCATATATTTGCGTATGTAGACATGTTCATATATACTCAAACGATAAACTTTTGGAGAATTTTACAGACTTTTATAGTTCAAAGTGATGGCTCGGAGCTATCGTCTTCGAATCATCTTTCTCCTTTCTAGTATTGAAAAGCCTAATTTCTCAAGATTGGTATTTAGGCAGTGTGTTACATATCCCAGTGTGTTAGATATCCCAATGACTACCGGTATAAACCTGAAATTTTAATCTGGATAGAGTAGCTGTAGATTCTTCCATAGTTCAGCGTAGGTATTTTCTTTTTCGCTGATCTTTAGCTTTTTGTTAACATCTGCTGGGTAGCTAATTTCTATAACAGTTACTCTTCTCGATCCCATATTACAATGAGACGTCTATTATGTTTACATATGTATGTATGTATGTATGTATGTATGTATGTATGTATGTATGTATGTACGTATCTTCTATCTACCCATCTACATATGCTTATATGTATATATGTGTGTGTATGTACATGTATGTATGTATGTATTATGTATGGATACGTGTGTCTGTCTGTATGTCTGTCTCCTTGACGTTGCATGACAGTCATAGCTGAGTGTTACTATCATGTAGATAGTGTCCTTGATTTCCAATATTCTGCAAAAAACATGTGTGACCATGGGGAAATATTATTTTGCTTGGAAACAGGTGAGGGTCAGCGACAAGAAAGGGCGCCCGGCCGTTGAAAAATCTTTCTCAATAAACTCAGTCAAACCCATGCAAGCGTTCGAATGTGGACGTTAAAACGGTGATGATAATGATGATCATAACGACAACGACGACGATGATGATGATGATGATGAAGATGATGATAATGAAGATGATGATGATGGTCAACCCTCCTCACACACACTTATGCACACATTGTCACACATAAACACGCACGCATACACACACACACACACACACACAAACACACACACACACACACACACACACACACACACACACGCTATGTAAACACACACGTGCTTTTCTTTTCCTTCTTTCCAGACCTTTCCACTTTCCTCTTTCTGACAAAGAACCATGTTCGAAACGTCACCCACTTCCTCTTTTTCCATCTTAAACTGAGCGTCAACCTAATACTGTGAACATCCTTTTGACTTTCCTTTTTTGTTTTCATTTTTGATTTTACTTTTGCTTTGCCTATATATATATATATATATATATATATATATATATATACATATGTCAGTTCAAAGCACGGCTTTACGTTTGCTCCTCCAGGGGTGTTGATCTTTTGGTGCTTGGCCCCATTTCAGTTCTCATCTTACAGAAGTGTAGCCAAAAAAAATCTAGCAATCATCCCGTATTCATTTCAAGGGCTCTGTAGCACTGTGCCCTCCAATATATCCTTTCTTTTCTCAAGACGGTGGCTTATAATTTCACGGAGATTTGGTTGCTATTTCTAGCAGGTTGAGCGACTTCGTTGAGACTCTCTCGCAGGGTTTGTCTTTGCAGGGTTGATGATAAAATAAAATACCAATCAAGTACTAGGGTCGATATAATCGACTCTATTCTTCTTCACTCTTACACCATAATTTGTATCCTTGTATCCAAGTTAGAAACAAACCGTTCGTTATTCGAAGCAGCAATAACGACATCAGCTATGGTAGCAATACAAGTGACATAGTATTCTCATGATTTTGTTCTCCACACTAGCGTTCCAGGCAGAATTATTTGTATCGTTTAACAGCATTGGAATCATCATCATCATCATCAGCAGCAGCAGCAGCAGCAGCAGCAGCAGGAGCAGCCATTTTAGCTACAGCAACAACAGCACTAGCAGCAGTAGCACCATCAATAATAACAGTCAGTAGTGAATGTTACAGTAGAGTGTCAAGGAATTCTTCCTATATTTTTCAGTCAGTCAGTCTATCTCTCCAAGACATCTAACTATCTATGCTGACATCTATATAGCTCGCTGTTCGTTCGTTCGTCCGTTTGTTCGTTCGTCCGTCCGTCCGTTCGTTCGTTTGTTCGTCCACATGTCTGCCTGCCTATCAATCCATCCATCCATCCATCCATCCATCCATTTAGCCAGCTAGCCAACCAACCGACCAACCAACCAACCAACCAACCAACTCCCTGTCCGTCTGTCCGCCTGCCTGTCTGTTTGTTTGTGTGTCTGTCAGTCTGTTTGTCTAGCTGCCAATCTGGCTGTCCATCTGTCTGCCTATTCTCTCTCTCTACTTATCTATCTATCTATCTATCTATCTATCTATCTATCTATCTATCTATCTATCTATCTATCTATCTGTCTTGTCTATTTGTCTATCTGTCTGTCTGTCTCTCTCAATTTATATATCTACCTTCTATCTAATTATCTATCTGTCTAATTGCCTATCATATCACACTCAATATACATGCATTTAAAGTATGCAAGTTGATGTTGCCATTGTTGCTTAATTCCAGACCAATCTCAGTGAAATAGTCATATGATTAAACGCTTTCCATCCGTGGCCATTCCGCCTTTTGTTTTCAACTAAACTAACTATATTAACATTACATTATTTAATGCGTTCTTAAGGCGACATGCTGGTACAATCGTTATCATACCTGACAAAATGCTTTGCAGCATTTCTTCTGTCTTTCATTTCTGGGCTCAAATCCCGCCGAGGTCGACCATCCCTTTTCGAGATCGACTTTCCCTTCGGTGGTCAATTTTTCCCTTTGGTGATCGACTTCCACTTTCAAGGTCGATAAAATAGATACCAGCTGAGCCCTGGTGTCGATGTAATCGACTAACTCCCTCCTCACTAAATTTCAGGTCTTTCTCCTGTAATAGAAAGGATTTATTTACTCTTTTACTTGTTTCAGTCATTTGACTGTGGCCATGCTGGAGCACCACCTTTAGTCGAGCAAATCGACCCCAAGACTTATTCTTTGTAAGCCTAGTACTTATTCTATCGGTCTGTTTTGCCGAACCGCTAAGTTACGGGGACCTAAACACAACAGCATAGGTTGTCAAACGATGTTGGGGAGACAAACACAGACACGCACGCATACATATATATACATATATACGACGTGCTTCTTTCAGTTTCCATCTACCAAATCCACTCACAAGGCTTTGGTCGGCCCGAGGTTATAGTTGAAGACACTTGTCCAAGGTGTCACGCAGTGGGACTGAACCCGGAACCATGTAGTGCGTAAGCAAGCTACTTACCACACAGCCACTCCTACGCCTATTTAGTATATTTTTCTCATGATGTTACTTCATGGTGATTTGATTACTATAGTATGTTCCCTCGTTCACTGCCTCGCCTGTGAATATAAGTCTATCAAATGTGTTTGTGGCAAATGTCTTAAAATACGAGATAAACTCGGAGTGAGCTAAATTTTACTCGCTGGTTGCTTCCTGGATTATAACCATTTGCATAAGATTTCTCAAGTTTCAAATTAGTTTCCAGAGAAAAGAGAACAGTCGTCTCCGCCTCCTACCACCACGTCCTATGGCTAAAGGCAGTATATGGAATAACAGGCGTGGTTGTGTAGTAAGAAGTTTACTTCCTAACAACGTGGGTCCGCGTTCAGCTTCACTGCGTGACACTTTCAGGAAGTGCTTTCTACTACAGCCCTGGCTGATCAAAGCCTTCTAAGTGGATTTTGTCAACGAAACTGAAAGAATCCCGCCGTATGTGTGTGTTTCTTTGTGTCCCCGTCCTCTACCGCTTGACAACCGGTTTTGTTTTGTTTATGTTTCCTAACTTAGTGGGTCAACAAAAGAGACCGTCTGAAGCTCCAGGCTTAAGCAAAATGAATACTGCGGTATATGTGTTCGACTAAACACTCCAAGAGGTTTCCCCATAAAAACTGACCTCATAAAAACAAAAAAATCAGTGACAGGCAGAGTCTGTAACAATGTATATCTTCTTGGAAATTCAGTAACTTCTAAACTGGAGTGAGACAGCATGTTCATTCTTTGTCTATCTCCTTAACTTCTTGGAGAATTTAGGTATAATTATACTAATGTGTCCAGCTGTTCTAATTTAATTAAATTCTATGTCTTTGCGCAGCTGAAGATTGCTCTGCATTTTAAATTGATGTAATGATTGCATTGTTCAATTAAATGGAGTTGCATGAAACGATCGTACTGCATTACCTCTGGATATCCTTGTTGCTTATTTTGATTATATATATATATATATAT
>NC_068982.1:44608238-44610058 GCF_001194135.2 Octopus bimaculoides | reverse complement strand
ATATATATATATATATATATATATATATATATACACACATGTATGTATGTATGTATGTATGTAATTATTTATATGTGTGTGTGCGCGCTTATGTCTGTATTTTCCCCCCACTACTGCTTGGCAACCGGTGTTGTATTGTTTACGACCCCGCAAATTTACTAGTTCGGCAAAAAAGTGACCGACAGAAAATGTACCAGGCTTTAAATAATTAAGTACTGGAACCGATTCATTCGTCTAAAAGTTATTCGAGGCGGTGCCCCTTTATGGCTGCAGTATAATGACTGAAACAGATAAAGGAAAAACGATAAAAGATATATTTGCGTTACACATGGTGTAACACTGGTCGTCAGCTATCCTTGCTAGTTAATATTATGTCGAAGTGGGTTTTAAAATTTGAAATCTCATTAAAATTGCGAAGAAGGCGTACAGAGTATACACATTTAATTATCTTTCTACATATTATGAAGATCTTAAAGTTTCTAGTCGTTGGTAGCCTTGTGTAGCGCTATTTCATCCTTCTTTCTGCGTTACTGAAATAGTTCTTTTGGGACCCTAGTTTCTTCTTGTAATTCTTTTTTCTATTTTTTTTAATCTACTAGGTTGAATGGATGGTAGTACGCATGACCTCTTTCGCAGAGTCTTCGAAATTGGTGGGTGAGACAAAGAAAGGTATTCTTAAACTGGGAACGTGGTCTGCATGGTTGCAATAGGGCGGACTCCACTTAAAGCGCCCAAGTTGGGAGGCGGTGGCGTTAAATCAGGTCGAAGATTAAGTCTAAGTCTACAAGCCCAGTAAACCATAGCAAGATTTGAACTCTGAACGCAAACTGCCGGAATAAATACCGCAAAGCATCCATCTCTTTAAACTGATACTTATTTTGTCTATCGAAGTTTATTTTGACTGGATTGGAACTCAGTTGCAAAATGTCAGAACAAATAACGCGCTAACCAATCCGCCACCTTCACGAACGACAGATTATGTCAACAATCTCTCGATTGACAAATTAGCTGGTATGATTTATGAAAGTATTTCTGGTATTACGGGGGTGAGGGGCTTCGTTCATTCACTGTGGCGATTCTAATTCCCATTGGGGCAAAACATAGAAGCGAAATGCGACAAACTAATTTTATTTTTCTAGAGTAGGGAAAAATTTCGTATCCTTTTCACGCTCGATAAACCGGAAATAGGACAACACAATTTTACCCCCCGCCTTCCCCTCTCTCTCTTTCTTTTGCCTTCTCTCGGCACACACATACACACACACGCACTCATACACATATATGCATGTATGTTATGCGTGCGCGCGCACATAATGCTTACGCACATACATGCTTATGCATACACACGCATACGAAAACATACAAAGGTTTGATAGAGCAAATGGAGGAAACAGGTCTCAATACGTGACTATACACATTTATTTATTAATCGGCAGAAAGTCACTCAAAGGCCGAGAGTTTCGTGCATGGACTCTTACCGGACTCTTAAGTGACATGAGGGAAACTCTCAGCCCCTCAGTCACTTTTCTGACTTTTGTTGCTTAAAAATATGTATGTGTATACACACGTGCACACACGCACACATATGTACACACGCACACACCCACGTAACTGTCGAACAATGAGAATGAGTGCTCAACACCGCATTGGTGGATAAAATTTCTTTATTTGTGTATTAAGGCCACCATTCGTTTCATGTTAGCAAAAATATCTTAATATCTTAACAATTCTTCTAGCCGATTACATGGAGGAATAGTGTTCATCTCCATTTTTTTATGGTTGTATGCATGTAGATATATATATATATATATATATATATA
>NC_068982.1:44603582-44607398 GCF_001194135.2 Octopus bimaculoides | reverse complement strand
ATATATATATATATATAAGTGCAATATAACTTCATATACACACGTATAACATTCCGTGATTCTTGCCTCGGTAACCTTTCGTGTCTCGAAGATATTTAAATAATCATGGTCTTCCTTCACCTCTTAGAACTCATGACTGCTCGACTCCGAACCTTATCCTTCAACCTCAACGAAATGGCAACCTTGAAAATGGGAAACATATGATGAAAATATTGAATGATACATGTATATGCAATGACATATATTGAAATGCTACCGCTTTTTACGTAATCTATGTAATGCAATGCAATGTGATGCTAAACATTGGCCCTAATCACCAATTAACTTTAAGGCGTAAAGAGACTAACGGAGCTGAAGTCAAATAACCGTTGAGCAGAATCAAGCTATCCTCCATCAAATTTATGATATAAATAAATACCGTAATTATTTGGAGAAAGGTTGTTACCCCTGTAAGCAAACAACGACAGCTGCAGTAGTAGCCGTAGCGTCAACAACAATATCAACATCTATAACAACAAAAGCATGGATAATAATAGCCATAATAGCAAAGATAATAATCAAAAGGAGACGAATAAAAGAAAGGAAGGTAGAAAAGAAAGACTGGGGGGGGGATATAGAGAAGGAAAGAAAAGAAAGGCAGAATGATATAATAGAAGAAAGAAAAGGTAGCAAGATAAGCGAAAGGTTAGCTTCAAACGAATATCGAACGTAAAATCTGGACGCATGAAGCGTGTAGCTCGTTGGCAATGGAAGCGTGAAAAAATGTAGAATCTAATCAATAACCATGACCTCCTACACAAACCCATTCACAGGATCATGAATACATGCGCACGCCCGCGCGCTCGCTCGCACAAAAATGACAATACACATGTATGTACAAGTACTCGTAAATACCCATTACGCAAGAGTTGCTACGTTATGTGATGATGTATGAGAATGGGGATGTCGCTATTGTAAGCATAAAGTGGTGAGGGTTAAGTGAAAAGAAAGACGATGATGATGATGATGATGATGATGACGACGAAGAAAAAGTAGGAAGAGAATAATAATAATAATAATAATAATAATAATAATAATAATAATAATAATAATAATTCTCTTTCATTTTGGCATAAGGTCAGCAATCTTAAGAGGATTTCATTTTAAGTCCATTTCATCAACCCCAGTCCTTAACTGGTATTTAATTTTATCGACCCTGTAACGATGAAAGGCAAAGTTGACCTCGGCGGGGATTTAAACAACGAGCGTAAAGGTTCCGAAGAAATACCGTAAAGTATTTGTTGCGACGCCCTAAAGATTCTGCCAGCTCACCGCCTTAATGAATAATAATAGTAATAATAATAATAATGATAATAATAATAATAATAATAATAATAATAATAATAATAATAACTTCAAATTTTAGCACAAAGCCAGTAATTTCGGGGAGGGAGTAAGTCGATTACATCGCCCCACCCCACCCCCAGTGCTCAATTGGTACTTATTTTATTGACCCAGAAAGACTGCAAGGCAAAGCCGACCTCGGCGGAAATTGAACTCAGAAGGTAAAGACGGATGAAATGTCGCTAAACATTTCGTCCGGCATGCTGACGTTTCTGCCAGCTCGCCGCCTTAATGATGATGATAATAGCAACAACAACGATTGTTTTCTAATATGGGCGCAAGGCCAACAAGTCCGAAGAGTGGGGTTACTCGATAAAATTAACTTCGGACGTTGACTGGTTCTTTTATTTCATTGATCCTAGAAGCATGAAAGGATAGTTGACTTTGGCAGTATTTGAACACGGTAAAAACTCGGAAACGAATATTGCAATGCAGTCTTTCCCAAGTGCTAACAATTCTGCCATCTCAATGTTAATAATGCAAGATGTGAAAAATTTAATAATCGGGATCAATACTGTAGGTGTCCCATTAATAAGTTACAGTTATAAATTTCCATTTGAAGCTAAACGAATGAACAAAACTTGACTGGAAAGGAAAGAAATTAATGTCTGTATTTAGGACACACAGCCCAAAATTTGATGTAGAAAAATTATATTTACCAATGAATACAAAGCAGTGGGGGCCTTAAACAACTAGAAAATTATTACAAAATATTCGCTCTAGGAAACAAATATATCTCGTACAGAATCACTGAAAATCAATACAAATTGCCTTGAAACATGAACAAAAAGAAAAGAAGCTATTTCTGCCTCCAAGGAAACCAACAAGTAGTATACAAAGCAGATGCTGTAATAACATATAAATATAAAGAGAAAGGAGAACTAGCAGAAATCGTGAAGCACTCAAAATCTAGGCTTAAATCGAAGCTATCAGGAAACCATGATAAAACAAGAAAATCCGCAACATGATCAGTACTGGAAAAAGCGGAACAGGTTTGAAGAAAAATGCAGAAAAATTCTAATACTTGTTGAAAAGTGCAGGACTCAAAGCGACTGTTGAAAAGAACTTAACTGCAGAGTAGGGTCAACATCAGCGTCACCAGAAACCAAATTCATATAATAATGAAACACTATACAGCTACTGAAGAACATGATGTGATGAAAAAGAACCTCATTAGTTTTGCTTGCCCAGTCTTAGCTAAGAATTCATCTCCAAGCATGATAGAGTTGAAACTTAAATGCACTGGAATTTAGGCAAGCACTATGAAATACCAACAGAAAACAAAAGCAGGAGTATATACAAGATTTCGAAGAAAGCATCAATACACTGGGATACGTTAATACACACAAACAGATAAATCGACGTTATTTGACCAGCTATTGTTATCAAGGAACACCAGCAAAAAAAAAATGCATCTAAATCAAAATTCAAATTCTGACAGAGGATAACATGAGTATTTTTTGCAAACTATTTGCAAACGCAAGTTCTACTAGTTGAAAACTCCGCATACCGGATGCTAGTAAGTTTATGAGGTCATCAGGAGAGAATGCGCGCCGTTTCGGGACCTACCTCTCGACGGCATCATTGCGCACCGGCCCCACTGAAATGAGGCCCCGCTTGCTAGATCAACTGGTTATCAAGTTACGCTCAATATTCTTTTTGCCATTGCTCATCGTCTCTTTTTAACCGAATCCAGTGGCTTGCCTTTTTCACTGTAGCTTGTATATCACTTATGGCGGAATTTGTTTCATATAAAGATCTGAAAATAGAAATAATCAGAATGTGAGGCCTGATAACAAACAACCCCTATAGAAATAGGTGCTTTAAGAATGATAATAGACACGCAGACAAATACCCAGACAAGCCCTCACCCCTATATTATGCAACCAGCCCTCATATTACGCAGGGTACTTTCAATACAGGGCAATTGGCAAAACCAAATCGCGCACTGCACATAGACAAGTCATATTAAGCTGCGCTCGGTAATGGTGTGAACAATGATAATAGGATAAAAAAAAGAGAGGTGTAGAAGAAGAAGAAAAAGAAGAAGAAGAAGAAGAAGAAGAAGAAGAAGAAGAAGAAGAAGAAGAAGAAGAAGAAGAAGAAGAAGAAAAAGAAGAAGAAGAAGAAGAAGAAGAAGAAGAAGAAGAAGAAGAAGAAGAAGAAGAAGAAGAAGTTTCTCTTGAGAATATAGACACAATTATGATAAAGATAGTTTTTGGTTGAGGTTGAGGGGTTGTAGGGTATGGGTGCCGGTGAGTTATCAATGGGATGGAATTAGTGAGGCTGTGTGGAGGAAAGTGTCTGAGAGTGAGCGATTGTCTCTATGTGGGCTTTGTGACAGTTGGGGTAGTACGTACATAGATATGCCTGCATATATGTATGTATGTATGTATGTATGTATGTATGTATGTATGTATGTATGTATATATA
>NC_068982.1:44600510-44603450 GCF_001194135.2 Octopus bimaculoides | reverse complement strand
CACACACACACACACACACACACACACACACACACACACACACACACACACGTATATATATATATACATATATGCAGCCAGAGATGGCTCCGATTCTACAATCTGAAGGCTCGCGAGATGAAACTGACAGTCAATAGAAGATATTGATCTTTCCAATTACCAAAATATAATTACTCTGGAGCACCTTTGATCTTATGCCTAATCGGCCAGAGCCGACTTGGGGATAAATAGCCCAAAATATCTATTTGCTTTCTGTTTTCCTTTTATTCTCTTTGTTTCGTATTTCTTTACCTCTTTCGTTCTCCTTTCGAATCAGTTTATGTCTCTCTCTAGACGTGTTTCTCTCCGTCTTCATACATACATGTATACATACATACGCAGATACATACGTACATTTATATATATATATTATTTTATTTTTATATGATTTAGCCTTAAGGCTGTGGCAATGCTGGGAGTACGGTTTGACTCGAAACAAATAATGCTATGAATACTGGCGTGTAAATATTGGGATAGAAAACCCTTTGTTGAAGGCTATCCGTAGTGCTCGAACCCACATCTTCTGTTAATATGACAGAACTTCTATTATTGACCCAATGCAATCCTTCGAATTTCTTATTTTAGGTACAGCTGGTAAGAATAACGTTTGTAAAATGGAGAGACCAATTCGAATGATTATTTTGATTCTACGGTAGAATGCCTGTGTTATCTACAAGACATATAGCTTCTGTTCCTTCGGGTAGCCTTCGACGATGTTTTTTTTTATCTATAAGGTTTTTATTCCAATATCTACATGCTATTATTTATAAAAGAATTATATCGTGTTCCTTCAAAGTTTATAAATTGATTTTTTTATTACCTATGACAGGCTACATAAAAATCGAGACAAAACAGACACAACAAACACAAACTCGGGGAACTAAAAATTACAAAAAGAAGATAGAATCAGCAGAAAAATAAAATAAACGAGTGATAATATGAAAGAATGAAAATGAGGCGTATTGCCCACTCGACCCCCGAAGTCGAGTGGTTACATTTAGTCAGTATTTCTCTTTAACATAAAAGTCTATGTATATACATTTTTTCTTTTTTTCTTTTCTTTTTTTTCACAAAATTTACGTTAGATTTTCCCAGTTTTTTCCTTAAAATTAAAATTCCTATGTTATTTCTATTCTTTTCAACACGTTGTATTCGATTACAGGAAGTGGAATCTCACGTAACCGACATGTATGTATCCTTGTTTCTACATCAATTTCATCTATGAATCTCTCATGCTCTTCTTCAGGTATTAAAATACATCCTTCATTTGCGCCAAAATCTCTTCCAGTCGACTTCACTCTTACCAGTCCCTTCCATTCCGTGATTTCTCTTTCCGCATCCTCACTTTTCTCATACCTTATCAGGACACCCTTATATTTACATAGTTCTTCCACTGCTTTTTCTTTTCTCTCTTGTATGTTTTTAGCTTCAAATTTTCCTTTACCTTTCTTGCTTTCTACTGAACGATCTCTTGCCTTTGATTTCTTCCTTCTTTTGGGGCTGATAACCTTGTTGTCATTCTTTTCCTTTGTTTCTTCACTCTTTTTCTTCTCTTTGACTACCTGGATACTATCCTCCTCATATTTTTATCTTTAATTACTTGTAATTTCTCCTCCGTCTGCTCTTTCCCTTGCTCCTTCTCCACCACCTTTTCGCTCTGCGTAAATTCAAATAAGGGGCACTTGGTCCTCATGTGACCCCTCACACCGCATAAGTAACAACTGGGTCTCCTTCCTTCCACCACCACATTCAAAGTTTTCTCCTCCTCAGCCTCAATCTGATTGGGGATTCGTTCTATGTCTTCGAATGTGGCAAAAAGCCACATTTCGACACCAAATCCGCACCAGTTTAACTTTTTGTCTCTCCAACTGGTTTCAGCTCAGGTTCATCCTTGGTTGTAGCCAGAACAGCTGCAACCAACCACTCTGTTTTAATTTCGGGTGGGACTCTTAGTATCCTGATCCGAACACTGCGCCTTTCCCTGTAAGTGGGTAGCAGCGCCACCTTCTCTGTCCTCAGGATGGTGGTGGAATGCATGGCTGCCTCTTCCTTTGTGGCAAACCTCAGCTCTACTGTGCCGAATCTTCTTCCTCTGCCAATGTACGTAGCTCTCTTCACAATTTCACCCAAACATTCTTAGATTTCTTCTTCCTTTACTATCTCTATCTTGTTGGTGGCGACCGCTTGTGTCCTGTACACCACCGTTCTCCAACTCTTATCATTTTTCGTCTCTGCTGGAGGAATCAACTTAATAGTATCTTCCTCCTTTCTTATCCACTGCTCACTTCTCAAAACCTCCTCCACGTCAATTTGCTTTGCTTCCAGTGACGCGGATGTTCTCGCCGCAGCGGCCCTTGCGTAGCTCTCCATACCGGAAGGATCTCCTTTCACCCAAACTGGGGGAAAACAGAACAACAGTAGTACGCGCGAGACGCTTCAACAATGATATTAACCTTCTTCACGAACACACGAACTATGACTCAAACCAATTCGAAAAATTCAAATTTTATAAATTCTGTTCATGAAACACCGTCTTTGATGGTTAAGGCATGTAGCAAGAATAGAAGAGCCAACGTTCCCACGGCAAATCTTATTCAGTGAGCTCCCTTCGGGAAGACATCCACGGGGTTGTCCTCTTCGAAGATACAAGGACCAACTCAAAGCAACTCTAAAAGCCACTGAAGTTGAGCTTAAATCATTTGAAAGTCCGAGACAGTACCAAGTGGCGGCGTTCCATCACCATTGAAACCAAATACTTTGAAGCCACAAGAATGGATGGAAAAAATATAAATTCTGTAGACACGGACAAGTGAATTTTATAAGTGGGGCCTTATTAAAAAGAACTTTATCTTAATTTTGAAAAATAAAAGACGTATACGAAACCTCATTATTTATGTGATG
>NC_068982.1:44598234-44599749 GCF_001194135.2 Octopus bimaculoides | reverse complement strand
GTGTGTGTGTGTGTGTGTGTGTGTGTGTGTGTGTGTGTGTGTGTGTGTGTGTGTGTGTGTGATTGTGTGTGCGTGTGTGTTTGCTTGTATGTGCGTGATTATACCGACGTGTATAATTGTGCATTAAATATCTGTGTATCCAGGTTGAACTGGTTTCATACAATTAAATTACCCTTACCGTTTTAATAGGAGCTAATGTAAGCATGGGAGGGTATTTGTTATCTATCTATCTATCTATCTATCTATCTATCTATCTATCTATCTATCTAGCTAGCTAGCTAGCTAGCTGTCACTTTGTCCATCAGTCTGCCTGTCAGTCTTGCTTTCTATCAGTCTTGCTATCTATCAGTCTTGCTATCTATCAGTCTTGCTATCTATCAGTCTTGCTATCTATCAGTCTTGCTATCTATCAGTCTTGCTATCTATCAGTCTTTTTATTCGTCCCTATCTGTGTGTTTGCCTATCTATTGGTGCAATGGCCGCAGAATTAAAACTAGTACTTTTAGATGTTGCCAGTAAATGTTTAAATGTCGTCTTTTTTCTTTATCTCGTTTAATTTTGATTATTTATTTGATCATAATTGTATTTGCTCATACACGTGCAGGTCGTGACAAACCCATCTTTTATTCAGACGTTGTACTTTAAGGACAGGTTAATCAAATGCTTTTTGTCTCTCTGTCTGATTCTGTCCCTGTCTCTGTCTGTCTGTATATCTGTCTGTCTGTCTGCCTCTCTCTCTCACTCACTCACTCGCCCTATCTCGGAAGATCTTAAGGTTTGATTTGCGGGAGATTTGTCTGCCATTTCTTCGAAAATCAAGCAACCACTTTGGCAACCATAACACTTGTCAGCATGAATCATAGGAGCAAATGCTATATACTATGACACTTGGGCGTAATGTGTTAGAATTTAATAATAGTTCACAAATAGCGATGTTTTAATTAACTATAATTAAAGCATACATTAATAAATAATCATTTGACATTCGAAAATGTTCAGAAAAATATAGAATATTCATTCCATCGAAATGGTTGAAGTTAATTACTTGAATAAAGCCTTCTAATTAAGGATATGATCATGTTTAGGATACTGGCTGTGTGGTAACCCTAACCCTTCCAACCTCATGGTTCCGAGTTCAGTCCACTGCGTGGCACCTTAGGCAAGTGTCTTCTACTATAGCTCCGGGCCGGCAAAAACCTGGTGAGTGGATTTTGGTAGACGGAAACTGAAAGAAGCTTGTCGTATATATATATATATTTATGCATGTATGTATATGTTTGTGTGTGTGTGTGTTGTTTCCTCCGCCATCGCTTGACAACTGTATGTCCCCGTAACATAGCGGTTCGGCAAAAGAGTACGATAGAATAAGTACTTCATTTACGAAGAAAAAGTCCTTGGGTCGATTTCTTCGACTAAAAATCTTTAAGGCGGTGCTCCAGCATGGCCGCAGTCAAATGACTGAAACAATAAAAGAATATGCATAGACAGCAGTTACAAAGCCCGTAGATTAAACAT
>NC_068982.1:44596518-44598224 GCF_001194135.2 Octopus bimaculoides | reverse complement strand
AAGAATATGCATAGACAGCAGTTACAAAGCCCGTAGATTAAACATTACACGAATTATGCTAAGTGTTGGGAAGAGAGAGAGAGAGAGAGAGAGAGAGAGAGAGAGAGAGAGAGAGAGAGAGAGATTTTTAACGAATTACTGTTCTATGAGGAAGTAGAATGGTTTAACCCTTTAGTGTTTAAACTGGCCATATCTGGCCCAGATATTCTACATGCTTTATATTCAAACTGGAGATATCTAGCCTCTCACACCTAACCTACATTGACATTCTAAAAATAAACAATCACATCATTGAAACCTCAAAGCTACGTTATTTTTAGTATCTCCTCAGTTGGTTTTCACCGCGAAAAGCGGATATATGTACTCAAAATATTATTATTATTAACTTTGGAAAACGGTTTTACCCTACGGTTGTGAAGAAAATTTCTAATGTTTCAAGAAGCAGAAACACTCTTTTTTCATAAAAGGCAATTTCCTAGATCTTTTTTTTTTTTACTTGTTTTAATAATTACACTGGGCCATGCAGGGGAACCGCCTCAAAAGATTTTTAGTCGATTATGTGAATCTAGTACTTATTTCTTTTAAAGCTTAGTACGTATTCTACCATCTCTTTTGCCCAATCGGTAAGTTAAGGAGACGTAAACACACCATTACCGGCTATCAAATAGTACAGGAGGACAAAAATACAGAAATAAACACATACACACGCGCACGCGCGCACACATGCGACGAGTTTCTTTCAGTTTTCGCCCATCAAATAAACTCACAAGGCTTTGGTCACCCCGAGGCTGTATCAGAAGACACTTGCTCAAAGTGCCACGCAGTGGGACTGAACCCCGAACCATATGGTTGGGAAGCAAGCATATTACCATACAGCTACGCCTGCACCTACACAGCCACGCCTGCGCCTACACAGCAACGTCTGCGCGTACACATCAACGCCTGCATGTTTTCACATATTTCATGTAATATCTCTTTATAGATGAATAATCAAATACTTTTAGCGGTGGATATGAAAGCCATACCTAGAAGAGATACCGAAAAATATTGCTGAAGGAGAAAATATTAATTCTCTGTTTTGGTGGATAATTAGCGTTATTACGGTAATGACTATGAAATTTAATCACGCAGTCAAAGGGTTAACTGTATTAATTTTGGTGACTGGTAGCTTTTGTTTCTTGCTGATTGCCATTGCTTTTGTTTTCTTTACATTCTTTTGTAGTCCATAGGAAAATTGTCCCCAATTTTTATTGCACCAAGGAGCAGTTTCATGCAAGATAGCTTTTCCACAGACCAGAGCATCACGCGTGTAACAAATCACAATGAGCTGCATAATGTATAATTTAATTATTATAAATATTATAGAAAGATAATATATATTTAATGCAAAAACAACTGACATACTGCGATAATCAATAAAATACCTTTGTTTTTCATCGCCTACATGTTTCAGTTATTAAACTGCGACCATACTGGGGGAGAACTTTAGTCGAAAGAACAAAGAACAGATCGTGGCACTTAATTTTTTTAAGCCTTGTACTTATTCTATCGGCTGCTTTTACCGAACTGCTAAGTTAAGGGGACGTGTAAATACACCAAAAACGGTTGCCAAGCGGTTGTGTGGGACAAAACAGACACACATATACATGTACACGCACACACACACACACACACACACACACACACACACACACACACACACACAC
>NC_068982.1:44594241-44595363 GCF_001194135.2 Octopus bimaculoides | reverse complement strand
TATAATGAATAGACGATGCGATAAAGAGGTTGGTAACGGTACACGTTTCATCTCCTCACGTTTCTCTTTCTACCTATCAAAAGAACTATACTACAACAATAACAACATTAACTACTACTGCTACTACTACTACTACTACTACTACTACTACTACTACTACTACTACTACTACTACTACTACTACTACTACTACGCGTGCCATTCAGTAAGTTCAGCGGGCCGCAGCTTTGCCCATGCCATGATGTTTCGTTTTCACGTCGTTTATGAAGGGTATGTAAAAGTGGAGAAGGTGCCCCCTTTTCGGTCTAATGGTTACGACTGACAATATCATATAAGGGACTGACGAAGGGGAGAAGGAGGGAGAGGAAAGAA
Organism: Octopus bimaculoides; assembly: GCF_001194135.2. Classification (NCBI taxonomy): domain Eukaryota; kingdom Metazoa; phylum Mollusca; class Cephalopoda; order Octopoda; family Octopodidae; genus Octopus; species Octopus bimaculoides. Next base: position 44,594,991 of record NC_068982.1, on the reverse strand, counting down.
GGAAAAGGAGAAAGAGAGTAAGAAGTGGAGAAAGAGAAGCAAATGAAGTGTATCAATTGAGAATCGAACCTGCATCCTCGATTAAATTTATCGGAAACTTTCCACAACTTCACAACACACTGTAATGTAAAAGGGTAAAGGGCAAAGACCCCGACCCCTTCGCTCATGAATGACCATGGGACTGCACCTAGAAAGCTGCCTTCCGAGGCACAAATCTGGGCAAGGTTTGTTTATGGAAAACCAGCAGTTGCCCATGCATACCAGGCTTCCATCTCCGCGCCACCGATGTTATCCAAAGGAATGGCAAAGGCTGATATAACTTGGCACCAGTGACATCGCAACTCATTTCTACAGCTGAGTGAACTGGAGCAACGTGAAATAAAGTGTGTTGCTCAAGAACACAACACACAGCCCAGTCCGGGAATCGAACCCACTACCTCATGATTGTGAACCCGTCGCTCTAACTACTGAACTATGCGCCTTCACACAGTAATGTAATGACCCACTTAAATCAACTATGACCTTTCCAGTACAAAACTCATACTTGTTCTTTGTCAAAAAAATATCACTTTTACACCCTGCCCCCTACACACATATGTATATACATGCAAACTTATAAATTCCCCCCTCTCCACTGCATCCATATACTCGTAGTCATTCACCCCCTGTTACACAAATACACTCATCAGATTACTGCGGACTTATGGAGTGTCGCGGTGTCAAGTTTTCTATTAACCCCCCCCCCCGAAA
>NC_068982.1:44588856-44593724 GCF_001194135.2 Octopus bimaculoides | reverse complement strand
TCATATTTATAATTGAGTTTATACATACTTGAATGGAATAAACATGAAAGAAAAATCCATTTTCTCGTTTCATGTGTGGACCTGTGATTGTGCGTGTCTGCACCTTGTGTTTATTGTCTTTTCACCATGAATCATGCATATCGTATATAGAACGCACGCAAAAGATTTCCATATGTGACAGATTTCCAAACACTTCAAAACGCCTCCCACGGGAAAGTAAACGTCCCGATGAATAAATCTATACCAGCTGTCTCTGTCTAAGTCTTATTTCTGTATTCTATAATCAGTCTAGACCTTTTCAAAGAAGTTTGTTGAAGAAAATTGTAGCAACTTACATATAAATTCAGTTCATGGAATAAACAAAACTACAGGGTAGCAGATTTATTTATGACGTTCTGAACTGGGTCGATAAAATCAGTGCAAATGCAATGAGCTCTACTAATCGCTATGATAAGCTGTACAGACGATGTTGGGCTTCGATTTCGACAACAAGAAAATGATATCCAGACATAGTAACACACACAAACGAAAGGTAAACGTTATACAAGTAATGGATAGAAATTTCTGTCAAAAAAGCTAATTTGGAAGCGTGAATGTTTCCTTAATGAAGATGGACATATGAGCACAAAGTTCTACAAGCCTGTTCATGAATTATTTATTCATGTATGAATGTATGCACGTATGTATGTAATTATGTATGTATGTATGTATGTATGTATTTCTACAGGCGCGAGCATCGGTGTGTGGTTAAGAATCACGCTTTGCAACTAAATGGTTTTGGGTTCAGGCTCACTGCGCGGTATCTTGGGGAAATATCTTCTACTATTATCCCGAGTCAATGAATGCCTTGTAAGTGAATTTTGGAGACGGAAACTGTGTGGAAGTCTGTCTTATGTATATATTTTCCACTAAGTCCTTCATGTCCAACGACTAAAACAAGTAAAAAATTAAAGATATATGCGTACGTCTCTGTACATTGCTTATGCAAAGCGAGGTAGAAAACACTGTTTACGAGAACTTTCAGAAATGAGTTAATCGATTTGTATATTCATTATGGTCAATACGTGCTTCATGTGAGACTAACTGAATAAATACTGCTGGGTTCTTTTGAAGTGAATGATAACAAAAGTGATCTGAGCTGTTTGTAAAAGACAGGCAGGTGTGTTCAGTTTTGTGACAACTCAGTTGCTGCTCTGCTAGTGGTAGGTATTATAATATAGTTGTCGGTAATGAATTGGAGTAACATTGTAGAACGTTGGTTTGTTTTTCGTGTAAACACATAGCGTTGTCTGCTTGGGATGATTTGAGCTGTCTGGTAAGGCTGTATCTGAATTGGTACATCATGGCTGCTCTAATACACAGCGCTGTTTCACACACACACACACACACACACACATAAACATGCATATTGGTTTTAAATTTTGGCACAAGGCCAGCAAGTTCGTGGAGCGGGCAAGTCGGTTACATTACTCCCAGTGCTTAACTGGTACTTATGTTATCAACCTCGGCGAAATTTGAACTCAGAACGTAAAGACGGATGAAATGTTACCAAGCATTTTGCTCGGTCAGCTAACGATTCTGCCAACATACTACATTACACACACACACACACACACACACATCATACACAAACAATGAAACATCGAGTGGGCGACTTATTTTTAGAGATTAAGGAACGCTGAAGTTTGAGAGGTAAAGAGTTCTATTCTCAGTGGCGGCTGCTGGCCACTTTTTCCCGTTTATAGCGATATTTTACCTGATTTTCTAAAGCTGTTTTTACAATTATTTTTCTGCGTTCGAGATTTTCTTAATATCTATCTATCTATCTATCTATCTATCTATCTATCTATCTATCTATCTATCTATCCATATTTCATTGAATACACGATTGTGCTCAAGCTTTGTCTCCGTTATTTCATATTTCTAATATTTTCTTAGTTTAGGGTGATGAGCTGGCAGAAACGTTAACACGCTGGGCGAAATGCTTAGCAGTATTTCATCCGTCTTTACGTTCTGAGCTCAAATTCAGCCGAGGTCGACTTTGCCTTTCATCCTTTCGGGATCGCTAAATTAAGTACCAGTTGCGTCCTGGGGTCGATCTAATCGGCTGGCTCCTTCCCTCAAAATTTCGGGCCTCGTGACTAGAGTAGAAATTTCGGGCCTTGTGACTAGAGTAGAAAAGAATTTTTTTTTTTTTGGTCTGGTGATATGGAACAATAAAATTTCTAAATTCATATTCGACGTTTTCAGACCTTCTGTGTCTCATTTTCAAGAAGTGAATATATTTGGCATTTTTGTTCTTTCTCATATAATGGTTGAGTTCATATAGACTTTTCCGCCAAAGATTTGTTGACCGTCAGCTTGATACGTCATCAGTCACGTATTGATTTGTCGTGGTTAAACTTTTCACTGTTAGGTTTTTATCTCAGCATCGGCTTGGCAATTTTTCGATGCATGTGTTGATTTTGGTATTGTATTGCGATTTGGCTATGGCTTCCATAATTAGTCATCTGTTTTTAATAAGTATTCCATTTAAGTATTTATTTTCTTATCGAATTTTACTTTGTGGTGTGAGGTATACGGGTTTGCATCAAGTTGTAAATGCACAGTGGGCTATGGGAGAGTGTTGTAGTAGTATGCCCAACGTGACAGCTAGTATCCTGAAGTTTGCAAAATTCAGTTTTACAGTCAAATCTATTGATTACGTTGGTCATGCGTAGTTTATTCTTGTGTTCACATGCTTGTGGTGTGTTATTGATAAGGAAACTTTTGGCTTTGGTGTTTTTGTAGTATAGTGTTAGTTTAAGTTTATGGTCGGGTGTTTCGTTTTACGAGGGTTTTGATTATAAGTTCGTCTGTTCCATAGATTTTTATGCATTTGATTGTAATAGATTTTATGTGGGGACTGCGTATTTTTATTAGGTGTATTATCTGATGTATTTGTTGCATTGTATTTGAGTCTATATTCTGCCATAGAATATCCGTTGTTAATTGATGTTCGTTTTATTCTTTGTATTTCTTCCTCTGGTGCATTGTGTGTGGGCGAGAATATAAATGATATTCTGAGGAGTGATTTTACCACTGATATCATGTAGTGTTGGCATTCACTATTTCCATGTAGCTAAATTCAGTTGTTTGATTCGTTAGTATATACTGACGTGATTTATCTATACTTTTATCTATGATTATATCAAAAAGTGGGGTTTCATTTGTATCATTCTAGATGTTAAATTTTAATACGGAATTAGTGTCTAAGTCTTCCTTTAGTTTCTCAATTTCTTTTGATGTGTGTATTACAACGGATCTGCTGCGTATTACGTGCTTACATTTTCGTATTATTCTGTTCTCTATTGTGGATGAGTATAATGCCGCAAATGTAAGTCTTAGGGAGGGTGTCTCACACCCTCTGTGGTCAGAAAAAGTAGAATCGATCTGACTAGTTTCCTGTACTTTTAGACCTTCATGAGAAACAGAGTATCCATCTTCTGTCCACGGACGGATTATATCTAGTTGTAAGTCATACAAACAAAAACTCAACTATATTTGACAGCATATGCATAATATACATCACAACTCATCTACTGACAACCAAAATGAAACAGTCGTTTTTACTTGACTTTTCACAACAGAAGTGGAGTCGTTTATTTATAAGAATATACCACACGTTTCAAATTATAACCCCCGCCCTGTTTAGAGCACTATTGAAATAATTCATTGACTCACGCTGTCAGTGTACGCACTGTTATGCAAATTAGATTGGTCTTGCTAGGTAAGTAGAAATCAAAGCATCTGTATAGTTTACCAAGCAGAATAAAATTTGTATTGATGAAAGCTAACAGTGCTTGATATAAAAATATGCAACAAATTAGAAACATTGAGACAAAAGAGATGAATAAGAAAAGAGGACTGGTATGTGTGTCAGACGAGAAAACATGGAGAGAACTTGAAAGAGAACATGTGAAAAACATAACAATGGCATGGCTCTCCGTCGGTTACAACGACGAGTGTTCCTGTTGATTCGATCAACGGAACATCCTGCTCGTCAAATTAATATGCAGGTAGCTGAATACTCCACAGATATGCGTACCCTTAACGTAGCTCTCAGGAAGATTCAGCATGACACAGAATGGCACAAGGCCGACACTTCAAATTGCAGGTACTAGTCGTCTTTGCCAGTTGATTGGACTGGAGTAGCATAAAATTAAGTGCCTTGTTCAGGGACACAATAACCCGCTGGGAATCGAACTCACGACCTTACGTTCGTGAGCTGAATACTGCTAATCACTAAACCACGAGACTTCACTACGTAGCAATGGAATTATAACGGTAAGGATAAACGATTGAAGTGATTAAGAATCAATGCAAATACACAATTAGACGAATAACAATTGAGGATACAAATCACAGGTTGAAATTCTGGAACTAAAAAAAATTAAGGAAACGAAGAATTAAAGAATACAGCAATATCGATTTTGAAAGTCTCTAAATTATTATTTATAATCCAGGAAGTAGCGGATAAATACAATTAATACATACATACATACATACATACATACATACTATGCATTGACGGACGAGTTTCGTCAGCTACATCCTATGTGTGTGCTTTTATGCACTAAGTGCCTAGATGAGAGGATCTATCAATGCTAACAACGCAGTGTTCAGTGTTCTAACAAGGCATCCATGTTAAGTTAAATATTAAGATTACAACACACACACCACACACACTCACAAACACACACACACGCACACATACACATACACGCACATGTATATATATATGCCTGTATGTTATGTTTCACTTGTTTCAGTCATTTACATACATACATATATATATATATATATATATATATATATATATATATATA
>NC_068982.1:44582475-44586746 GCF_001194135.2 Octopus bimaculoides | reverse complement strand
TATATATATATATATATATATATATATATATATATATATATATCTTTATATGCATACACACACTCACTCACACACATATATATACATACATCCGTATGTATGTATGTATGTATGTATAATATATCTGTGATCATGTGTATGTATATGTGAGATTATGTGTCTTTATATTTCATTCTCACTCATAATCGAACTCGACGGAATTTGAACTCGAAATATAAAACCGGCGAAATGCCGCCAAGCATTTTGCCTAGCGTGCTAACAGTTGTGTCAGCTCGTTGCCTTGCCAAATGGTTACACGTTATGTCTGCCACTGAAACTATACACCGAGGAATTGACTACAGTGTCATCAAAAGATCCACAAATGGAAGCTATAGTCCCCATCGGATTCGATGAATAACTATAGGTATATATGCTTTTATGCCCTCTTTCTTTCTTTCTTTCTTTCTTTCTTTCTTTCTTTCTTTCTTTCTTTCTTTCTTTCTTTCTTTCTTTCTTTCTTTCTGTCACGTGTGTGTGCGTGTGTGTGTGTGTGTGTGTGTATGTGTGTGTATAGATAGATAGATATATAGATAGATAGATAGATATATTTAGTTATGTACATAGACATGCAGGAAGTAAATAGGCACCTTTAATTTTTAAAATTTCTGATCTAAGCTTCTTAATATGTTTTCAGCGGTGTAGAATTTACAATGTAATTATTCTTTTTCATTCCTGGTGCCATTATATTAAACATTTGCGATGAGTAACCATGCCACACCCAAAAATTTCAGCAGAACCTCAAAGAGGTTGTGTTGTTAGGCAATTTGAGGCTGGTCTTAGCCAGCGAAAGATTGCCGAAAACCTTCAAATTCCTCTTGCTACTGTTAATAGAATTATAGTGCGATTCAAAGGCCAAGGAAAAGAATCAACAGATTCTCGTCCCAGCCGACCTGGGCCCTCGGAAAGGAAGCTTCGCTGCTTGAAGAGAATTGTGGAAAACGGACCCCGTTCGAAGGCTTTTGACATTGCAAAACAGCTAGAAGTTAGTCCGAGAACGTCTGCTACATATCTGCTTAAGCTTGGGTATTATGGACGAGCAGCTAGAAGAAAACCTCTTCTTCCACCAATTGATATCATGAAAAGAAAGAAATGGGCTGAGGAGATGTCAGAAAAATCCAGTTCATTTTTGGATAGAGTGATTTTCTCAGATGAATCCAGATTTGCATTATTTTCAGATAGAGGACGTGTTTGGGTTTGGAGGCTTCCCAATCAAGAATTTGATTTGAAACGACGCCAGCCACCTGTGAAACATGGCGGTATCTCTGTAATGGTATGGGGTGCTGTCACCAGCAATGGTCGTTCTGAGCTGATCGAATGTGCTGGAACCATAAACCCTGAAAAATACATCGAAATACTTAAGCAAGGACTACTTCCGATGTATTCACATGATAACATAATGAAAAACGAGTTTTTATTTATGGAAGATGGGGCTTCATGCCACACAGCAAAAAGGAATCAACAATCTCCTGACATGAACCAAATTGAAAATCTTTGGAGCATACTAGATAGAGCTATACGAAAAACTCGACAAAAACCTAAATCTAAAGATGAATTGTTTTGCTTGTTGCGTGAAAAGTGGGCAGAAATTCCACAAGAGACAATCACAAAGCTCGTCAGTTCAATGCCAAAAAGAGTTTCTGAATCAAAAGCTGTAAAAGGAATATCAACTAAAAACTAAAGTATGTAGTCCTACCTATCGATTACATTTCAATTGTTCGCTTTGCGTATTAAATAAAAGATTTTGAAAATTAAGTGTATTTACTTCCTGCATGTCTGTGTATATGTGTACATTTGCTTATGCATATGTATATATATATGTATATGTATCTATCTATCTATCTATCTATCTCTCTCTCTCTCTCTCTCTCTCTCTCTCTATATATATATATATATATATATAATACAAATAATAAATGAGTATATGCATATATACGTACATGTATGTACATACTTACATCTACCTGTATATATAGATGCATATGTACACACACACACATACACACACATACACACACACATACACACACACATAAAGTCGCACGATGCAGCGTTGAATAAGATATATATAAAAGTCATATTAAACACGTTCGAGACAACTCGAACGTGTTCAATATCACTTCTCTTCGAAGACATTCTCCTTCTAAACAACATGCGTGAGAATACACTGGGCTGTGAATGATATTATTACATCGTAGGACGCATCAGTTTTCTCGTGTCGTCGGCATATATAGTTGCAATACATGAAAACAAACTTTCTTATATTAAAAGTCATTCATTATATGCAAAGAATTTAAAAAGTAAAGACTGATTGATACTGTTATGTCTCAAGCTGATGCTATCTAGCACCTTCGGATGATCTGTACTCGACGGCTACTCAACAGTCAGTCCACTGTCAGTCCACTCCTACCACGGTCAGACTACCTCTATTTATATGTCTTGGTCGAGCCTACTTCTTCGCTTGGCGGCGTCGACACAACAGATACAGACCTGATTGAAGTAGGAATTTGTGTATGCACTTCCATTGTTTTTAGTATGTTTGAAAATCCGAAGACATTTAAAGCGATTATACAAAATACTGCCTTCCATGAGATCTGTGTTTTAAAGATTAGTTTAAATATAACTGATAAATACAGTTCATATAATTTACATGACTAATAAAAGTAAGTTAAAATCGATCTACTTCCAAATATATATGCGTATGTGTGCGTGTGTACTTGTGTTTGTAGGTGTGTGCATATTTGTGTGTTTTTATGTGTAGAGGGTGTGTAGCGTATCTTTGATGATAAAGAGATGTGATGTGATAGCAATGTGAACTCCCATACAATAATTTGATTTGTTGTTTAAATTGATTCTTTTAAACCAATCAAATGACGCATGTCTTCTTTGATAGCAAGTAGCAGTCGATACAATAGAATCAGAATCAACAACATTTCGTCGGTAATTTTAACTTTGAACAAGTGACTTGTTCGATTTTCTAATAACAGGCATAACGTGTTATTTGCCGATCACAGTACAGCCATTTTACCAAATATCGCAGCTCAACAGAACAGCTGCAGTTCAACTCAACAGTGACACAACACCGATTACAATAATGCTGAAGAACAATAATGCACGTACGGTATTTTGCTCCTCTGAGTTTCCCTTCTACGACGGACTGTGTATCACTTTACTTCTCAGCTCAGGTATCATTTGAAGCACACGGTAATGGGATCGTAAATATATACATATAAATCTCCAGATGATTATGGCAGTTTCTTCGTGCCCGGAGATCCTGAAGAAAAGCGGCACGTCTTCAAATGACTATGTGAAATGAGCCTTGACGTTGTAGGACTTTTCTTCCTGCATGCGCTTAGTGGTTTTAAAGTGTGAGACGGTCCACACAATCCGATTCTATTCAGTAGATTTGGAGGTCTGACGGTTGCGGTGACCAGCAATTTGTAGATTATACAATTGCCGTACGGGACTGGAGAAATTCGCATATATATGTATATAAACTTTAAAACGTATATATGATTGCAAACTAATTTACATGTACATGCACGCACACACATACGCACATATACTCGTATTCACACTTGCATACACAAGTGTCTATAGGTGCATACACATTCAGGTACACGTCACCAACAATTTTTGTAGAATAATGTACTCAGTTTACTAATCGATAACGTTTCAGTATTTTTTTTTTGTATATTCTTAACGTGGAAACTATTGCTTTTTTTTAAATATGGGACATTAATTTTATCTTGTTGATCATGCTTGTCACAATTCAATTAATTTATCGGTAACCAAAGAATAAATCTCATTTTGTTATTATTATAGAATGAAATTATCTTATCGTTTATTCTGCATCTTGTTTTTTAGTGGAATTAAAGCTGTCTGTATGCTTCTCAATGTCAATCTCTCTCTCCCTTCCGTTCTCTCTCTCTCACTCATTCTCACCCCCACCCTCGCATGGAAATATATATCGCTTCCCAATTAAAAGAATTCTGTTATCTGTGTATTTTTCCGGTTGTGATCACTGACAGTTCTCTATCCATCTTTCTTGCCGACTTCCGTTTTCTGAATTCATGGATATCGATGCAGACAACGAAACATGTCAGTCTACACAAATTTCTCTACATATCCTTCAAATATATCTTTTGTTCTTATTTCCCATACATGTATACACACACACACACACACACACACACACACACACACACACACACACACACACACACACACACACA
>NC_068982.1:44553646-44582036 GCF_001194135.2 Octopus bimaculoides | reverse complement strand
ATATATATATATATACATGCAATAATAATAAATACAGAGAAAACGAACTTGGTATTTTAAGCTTAAGAAAACATATACATATATTTAGTAAATCGACAGTCATTATTACTCAAGTCAAACAGCCATATGTAAAACACTCACCGCCCCCTCAATGATTGCAACGAAAATATTTACTCTCATATATTCTTTCTAAGGGTGGTGAGCTGGTAGAATCGTTAAAACGCCGGACGAAATGCTTAGCGATATTTCATCTGCCATTACATTCTGAGTTCAAATTCCGCCGAGGTCGACTTGGCCTTTCATCCTTTTGGCGTCGATAAATTAAGTACCACTTATGCACTGGGGTCGATGAAATCGACTTAATCTCTTTGTCAGTCCTTGTTTGTCCGCTCTATGTTTAGTCCCCAGTGGGTAATAAAGAAATAAATGTATTCAATCTATTCAAATTTCATTCAACGTTATTGGTAAGACAGAATAGAGACTAACAAAGTCCGAAGTAGTAAGGGCCGATTCGAGGAGGGCGGTGGAGGCTATGCTTCCCCCGCCTCCGTACATATTCGGAGAAACACATACCATTCATACATACACAACAGCAACCGCACGCAGTCGAGAGAAGACTGGAAATTTAAGTAAACTGAGCGAAGTAGGCTCAATGATAACAAGAACAAGAATAGCAAGAACGATTACAGTATTAATAGTTGTAACATCGCAACTACAGTACGAACAGTTCAGAAAGTGAATCGCGAATAAAGTCGAAGTCTCTGACAGGTTTATGGCGTCAGTTTGAATAGTCTTCTTCTTAGGCGGACATTGCGTCGGATATTAATGTTCGTAAATATTTTTATGATCCTCAGACATCTGCAGGTACTACACTGCGAGCCTCTACATAGCCCGTTCATACGAAGACACTCGCGTGCGCATGTACGTTTACGAGCGCGCGAGCACACACAGACGACAGACAGACAGACAGGCACAGATACACACAAACAGCCGGGTCCACACACAGCCGGATCCACAAACAGTTAGATCCACATGTAAAGTTATCTAAGCATTTAGGTACAGTCACAGGCACAGAGGTACCCACGCGACTGCTAAAAGCAGCATCCAAAGTTCTTTGAAATCTTAACCTACCGATATTAAATGAAAAACAAGATATTGTAAAATATTGACCCAGAAACACTGCGCTTGTGATAAGAGATTGTAGTTACTTTCCAGACGGTTACAGCTGGAAGGATTTCCTCACAGAATAATTGTATTAGCGTTGACCTGCGGCTAAACAACAGCTATTAATACTTCATACCAGTGAAGAGCTGTTGACTTAAGACATTCTAAAACTCTTCTGTATTTCTTTCTCTCTCTCATTTATTTCTACACTGATGTCTCTACACTAAAACCTATGTTACTGTCTAAATGCTATCTTTGAGATAGATCGTTAGCGCTAGTATGTGTGTATGCATGTGTTTGTGTGTGTGTGAGTGTGTGTGTGTGTGTGTGTGTGTGTGTATGTGTATGTATATGTATAGCAACGTGGGCATTGTTGAATGGTTAAGGACACGCTTTCCAACTACAAGGTTTCGGGTTCAGTCCTACAGCGCCACCCCATGAGCAAATATCATGTACTATAACTCCGAGCCGATTAATACCCTGAAGTGAATTTGGTTGGCGGAAACTGTGTGGAAGCTCGTCGCATATATATATATATATATGTGTGTGTGTGCGTATGTATGTGTGTGTAGGTGTGTGTGTGTGAACGCGCATGCACGCACGCACGCACACACACACACACACACACACACACACACACACACACAGATATTCTACTTTTGTATATGTAAATACATCTGTACATAAACCTGAAGTAACTCACCAGAAACGTATGTTTATATGAATATGTGTGAATGTGTGATTTGTAAATACTACTATATTTATGATTGAATATATTTAATCGAATAACATATAATCTTGTACCATATATATATATATGTGTGTGTTTGTGTGTGTATGCATGTATATATACATACATATACGTATATACATATGTATATATATACATATATATATGTATGTATATATAGATATATGTGTATATATATAGCTATATATATATATGTATATATATATTTATATATACACATACATATATATGTTTTTGTGTGTGTGTCTATATATATGTATATGTGTGTGTATGTGTGTGTATGTATATATATATATATATATATATATATATATATATTTATATATATATATAAACGTTTATATGTATCCACACGCAAGCATACACACGCAAGCATACACACACATCCATAAACTGCCAACACACATATGCATATATATTTTTCTGTCTCTTCCTAATTGAATTATCAATGTTTGTTCTGACCGGTCGACCATACGGTGGCAAAGTTATAAAGGAAATAAATGATAAATAAATGAAAGACTATATTGTTCTCTTCAACGCTATTTTCCACAGTCATTCAACCTTTAAATTTTAAATAGTTCATACAAGATTTTATAGTCACCAATATAGCAATCATCTGTAGCGTATAACTTCAGCCATATTTTCATGCACGTGCTTTGGTGCTTTGGTATTATTGTTACAATGTTAACTGAAGTAAAACTGGAAGTATATTTTGGCTGCTGGATTTGTTCACTTCATATCGGAATTCCATTCATGATTTCTTTTGCTTTTATATGCTTGACCACATTGATGATGATGATGATGATGATGATATATATATATACATGCATACATACATACATACATACATACATATATATATATATATATATATATATATGTATATATATATGTATATATATATGTATGTATATATATATATTACTTGCTTCAGTCATTTTTGACTGCAGCTATGTTGGGGCGTTGGGGCACCACTGCCTCAAAGGTTTTTACTCGAACAAATCGACTCCCAGGGCTTATTTTTTAAAGCCTGGTACTTATTATATAACCGGCTCTTTTGCCGAACCGCTAAGTTACGGAGACGTAACCACACTAACACCGGTTGTGGAGCGGTGGAGGGGGACAAACTCAGACACAAAGAGACACACACAAATATATACATATATATATATGCGCTGGGTTTCTTTCAGTTTCTGCCTACTAAATCCACTCACAAAGCTTCGGTTGACCCGAGGGCTATAGCACTTGCCCAAGGAACTACGCAGTGTGACTAAACCCGGGATCATGCGGTTATGTGGTTGAGAAGCAGGTTTCTTACTTCACAGGCATACGTACATACATACATACATACATACATACTTGTATGTATGTATGTATGTATGTATGTATGTATGTATCTATGTATGTATGTATATATATATATATACACATACATACACTTACATATGTGTGTGCATACATACATACATGTATGCATATATGTATGTAAGTATGCTGGCATATCGTGGCGTAGGAGTTGGTTCCAAGTCTCAAATTGTAGGGAAAAAATTAAAACGTAAACTTGGGCACTTAAACAGAATGTTGGTAATGTGGTTACATATGAAGAGCTACTTGCTTTCCTCCATTACAGTCACTCGAATATCTGATTGAGATGATCTCCAGCAGTTTATGCTGTGTCTTTAGAAGATAAAAGTTGCGCATTTTAAGGAAGGGAGGTTTTTGGTCAAACTTTATAAGAAGACATGAGTACTGGAGCTGAGATTTAGTGGTATCAAGTACGCAAAACTATTGGATTTCCAGAGCTTCATTTGAATATATTTCGATTCCTTTGCCTGTGGTCAGTATAATTTTCCGCTTTTAGTGGGAGAAGGCAGAACTTAGTACATCACTTAACTCACACCGTCTGTACGTTCGCAGAATATTGCTATATATTTGATAGTTAGTCATTAAGCAAGCCAAAAATGCATTGTTATCACTTTTTTTTTTCTTGATGAACTCATATTTCTGTAGGAATGAATGTTATCGCAGCTATATTTCAGAAAAAACATTAGGCAATCAGTTTTTAATTTTGAAAAACAGGCTACATATCCATCATATATGGGTATTTCAGCACGCTCTCATCATTCACCATGTTTTTGTTTGTTGGGGAGTAAAATGTAAGGCGTTCGATAAAAAATTTTCTATAAAGAGAGAGTTAGAATCTAAAGCAGGGTGTGCACTTTAACATTTGAATTAAACTAAAAAAAAATGTACTATTTTTAAAACCAATTCAATTCCAGCTTCAGCTGTGATATCTTTAATCGTCCATTTCTTTTTCCGTATTTTTCTAGGTTCAAATAAAAATATTATCACTCCTGCGCCCGCATTTTCCTGCTAGTCCACTTCTTTTACAGCTAACGCTTTTTACAGTCCCAAAATAATTGCTATTGACACAAACTCAAAACGTATAAAAGGGAAAAACATAATGAATGTTTTTGAAAAAGTTTAAAGTATAGTAAAAAAAGTATCTTTTACATATTGATAAGTAATTTATTTGAAAATGCCATTCAGGAAGTTATGATGAAAGAGAAAATGCCAATGAAACGGGAGTACTTAAAATAAGCGGTGCCAATAAAAGAAAGTACAGCAAATATGATTCGGCCAGTTTGAGATAAAGGAGGTTTAATAACGTTGAGACTGTGGTGTTTGCAGTTAGTGAGCAAGTATTGTTTTTGCCAAGCATGTTCTTTCCATAGTTTATATCTGTCAGAGCCGGAGTCCTGAGTCAACAGAAGACCAAGACTATGTAAATGACTTCTGAGAAATAGTCAGGTGCTCACATCCCTCTACCAGCTGAACAACATGTGTAACTTATATATTAGTATTATATGTAACTTATGTGTTAGTGTACAATAAGTGTAACTTAAATGTAACTTATATGTCAGTATATGTTAGTGTAACTAATATGTTAGTATGTAACTTTTATGTTAGTATTAGATGAGTGATAAGGAAGTGAAACGTTGTTCTGGGGAGTAACTTTGGGCGTCACTTAAAAATCGACTGGTTGGACATTTGGGGTTCGGGACTACGGATGACTTTCAGAAATCTCTGACCTAGAGGTTTTACCGGGAAAATTGCTGGTTTCAGGACAAGACCTACAGGAAGGATGTAGCATTAATCGAACAGAAGTGTGGCGAAATAGTTCGTCACACACTGACCCAATATTCGAACATTGCTGACTTTTTGAAATTTTGTCAAATAACTATTGTTACCACTAGGACAAACTTGTCTATCGGTCGAGCCCATCGTGAAGATCGCCCCGCCACATTCCTTTGACTAAGAGAGGCAGGTAGTTTCCCTTTATTCTGGTGGTTCTGGTGAAAAAGTATGTGTGCTAGATGAGATGAAAAGTGCTGGACACAGACGCTTTCTCTTTTCGTCCTAGTTCTACTTGAAGAGGAAGGTGTCGGTGATGAGAGAGATGTTGTTCTCCAGTAAATTTATGAGAAGGGGGATAAACTGGCGAATATGGCCATTGTGGATGGGTTAGCTCTAGCCATGCGAGTAAGGTTAATCCTCAATTCGTGGAGCAACTTAATTAGCCGTAGGTGGCGATCCTTCAGTAGGAGCAATATAGAATTGGGTATAACGTGTATGCTTTCGTTTTCTCTTTCTTACAGATACATACACGCATACTGCATTTAAAGAATGTCAAATATATTAGATGAGTTGTTTATCGTTGACATTTCTGATATATTTATTTTAAATGTGACTATTTAGACAACAGATATTTCTGAAGTTATTTATTCCTGATCAATACACCATACTTACATTCCGTTAATGGAAAATAAATTATTAAATTCGTTATTGCTACAAAGAGAAAGACACGATGCGCTTCTAGTAAACAGATATTGTATTATTCTTTAACTCATTTTAATGTAAATCTATTTCTATCAGTAGACGTTGTTTACTATGTACGTACTTGCGACAAAGCTGATAGACAGATCGATAGAATCAGTGGGAAGTGCATCTCATCCAAAACACGTTTGATGTCAGTGTTGTCGAAGAGAGGCACTCCGATATATGCGTATGAAACCTCTCAGTTCAATAGATAAAATGAAGAAATATTCCTTACAATGATAACCAAGAAGTTAACGAATGGAAGCAAGCAAAATATCCTGAGGAAATATGCTCAGAAATTCAATGTATTTTGCATTACTATTAAAACTCTTAATGTTTGAAAGAAGTTACGTTGCTGTATATCGAAGTGTGTCAACGTTTTCCTCCTACGTTTCGCTTTCCAAGTAATCTTTTTTTCTTACGTATAGCCCATAGCTTGCTCACATTATAACAACACGTTGAACTGATCTGGAATGCATATTCGTTATCCAGATTACTTGCGACAAAAGTCTATATTCAAAAACTTACACGCAAACAAAATTTCCATTTGGATTTTGAATCTTTTTGTAGTTTTCAAAATATTAGAGACATTCACATCATGAATCAAGTATACAAGCATAACGAATTTAGTGGCACCTATTTTTGCTTGTTTGTTTGTCTTTGGTTACATTTGTTGAGGATGCAATTTAATAGTTTCTATAGTTCACGAAACGATTTTCTGGACTGACTGAATTACGTGGGTCACTGGTATCTTTCATCATTTGAAACGAAATACCTCTATTTGACATCTAGTCTTTTATGAAGAAATGAGATGACAGGTGTGTTAAATTTCTTTCCTTGTTTGGTTTTTAGGAGCAATGTTTCAACTTTGTAACTACGGTGAGGTTATAATGGGTCTGTAGAATATTATCATTGTACTGAGTGAGTATATCACATTAAGTCTTAGGTTAAACATGCTGGATCAAACCAGCATGTTTAACCTAATTCACTTGAATGCCTTTGACTTGTCTTGCTTTTCTTAGCATAGATTTAGGACCAATGCATGTATAAACAGTAACAGCAGCTAAACTCTCATTGGCATATTCAGCCAGTCCATCTGTACCCATCTTTAGTACTGACTTCGTAGTCTGAATTATGAGTCATTCTGTATGTTTGATGGTATTCCATAATGATGGATTATCACTTCTTTTACTTTTATGCATCAAGAGCTACATTGTCCAATGTGTTTTTAAGGAAGCAAAGAATATAATTTGATAGGTGTTTGATTGTCATTTCATGCAAACCGAGAGACTACGTCAAAACATTCTCATCAATTCGTGATAGTATTTTGTTAATCCTGATCATGGATAGTTCGTTGGATGCAGTATAAAGTTTGTCACCCGTCAATTTAGTTTGCTCTGCTTCTAACTGGTCGATGTAGACATTAGTAGTAGCAGATATACTCAAGATGTAATGAGTTTTTTTTCTTGGTGGCAGGAATGGTTGGTAAATTGATGTTGAGGCCAATACTTTTCGTAGATACGCTGAAACCAGAAATTGCCGGGTATTGGTCTTGTCTGACAGGGCCACGTTATCGAAGTTTACTTACTGTAGAGCTTTAACTTGTGTGGCTTTCTTTGGCGATTTATGATAAATGTAAATGAAAATAGTTACAACAGTCAGTACTTTAAGGCAGACATGATGTCCATCGTTATCCCTGACGTTGCACTTTGAGTCGGCGCACATCTTTTAGATTGTAAAGTATTCTTTTTGTTTCACGATATTCCACAATGATTATTTGTGTAAGGTTCAAATAAGCTGAAAGCAAAAGAAGTTTGGTATTTGTTATATTTCTCACTAATGTGTCAGAGGGCGAATATTTATTGAACAAATAGATACGGTTTTCTGGAAAGTTGCTTGTTTTTTATGCAGTTTCTTATCAACCAAATACTACATGCAGTTGAAAATAATTTAATAATATACCCTTCACAGGGTCAAATGAAATGAGCATGCCTATGTCTGGAATGCAAACCATGGTAACATTGTTCCTGGCTTTGTATATATATCTGGAACTCTATAGATGATTTCAAATTTTGCACACAACTAGTAATCTACTCTCGCGTTCTACTTTTTTAAATGTATGAGAATTCATTATTCAACTTTCTTCTAATGGTTTTCAAAATCTCCTCGTATCTCAATGACAATTGATAGAAATCCTAATATATCTTCTTAACGTCGACTGAGAACTTCAAGTAAAACTGAAGCATATCCGTAGCTTTCACCTTGTTCGCTAATAAAGACAAAATTAATCCCCTAAGTATAAACATGCAATTTTCTGTTAAATTAATTGTTTCCAATTTTCTTGGTTATCTTCCTTCTCTTTGGGAATCGTTTAAAATTATCGCTTGGTTTCATATTAATTTTTCAAGTAAAACGGCAAATTTCCCTTAGATCATTAAAAGTGTTTGTTTTTTTTTGTATACGTTTTGAATTAAGCTCTTTGAATTTTGTTGAGCATAACTTCTACGCTGCTGCTAGCATCAGACGATAACTGCCAAACGGTTATTGCTGAGAATCAATAGCAGTTGTCCCAGGTAAACTGCCACGCACTGTTACTAATCCTAGGGCACAGTATAATAAAATTTCGTCGTTATTCCCGTATCTCGGACACACTCGATTAGCCATATTGACATGCCTGTATAATCACTAACACATTTTTAATATCTTATTGTATCCTTTACTTTCACTTCATTTTCATCGATAATGCCTTTTCATTGATGCATGAACGGCAAATGCCCATTTCTTTTGTCATCTGGAGTCAATAGAGATGAACAATCGTTGATGGGTACCACTGGTCACAAAAGATTAAACAACTGATACTGTTTATCGCGCAAGTGAAAAGAGAGATTTGTTTCCAGGAGAAGAGGTATGTGTGTGCATTTGAGTATCTCAATCTCTGATAAATATACAATCACATACCAAAGGAAGTATCACACATACAAATAAGAAGTCTGTGTTTCACGCGTTCAGAGGACTATCTTTCGCATTTTCAGAGATATCCAACCCATTAATACTTCAAACAAATGAGTTGATTTCACTGGCTTTTGCTTTCTCCCGTTGAAGTTTAAAGCTATGGACTATTCTGTTGTTTTAAACTGAATACTCGTTAAAAATGATGCTTCCGTAATGTCGAATCTTAGATGTTTACTTTTCGTTTAACAGCTATTCATCAGATTCAAAAACAGGTTTCTCCTTATTTTCAGATTATATTTACTCACTCTTTTTGCAGTCGAGTATAGAAATATATTAAAGATATTTTTTGTTTCTAATTTAGGTACGGGGCTAACAACTTTGAGGGAAGGGTTTTAGTCAATACCATCAATCCCAGTATTTGACTGGTACTTTATTTCGTCGACCCTAGAAAGATGAAAGACAAATATTATCTCAGATAGGGGATTTGAACTTAGAGTATAATGAGTCGGAAGTATATCGCAAAGCATTTCGTTCGACGATCTAACGATTCTGCCAGTTCAACACCCCTATACCAATCCACTTGAAATATTAGCAATTCGTGTTTTCTGTACAGGTATAAATCGCTTAAAGAGAGGAAAGAATGAGAACACTGACCTTTATCTTTACCCAAAGACGGTTTGTAAGGGACGAAAAAGTGAAATGGTAACAGTCAGAAGTCAAAACAGTTGCAAATCAGTAGTAACTGAATTGAAGCTTCATTTTAAACCAAAGTAGATCTATTTATATTTTTTGGTGAAAACATATGCTACCCACTAGCAGACTTCAGAAATACAAATATATAATTACATTTGTAATTAGGTCTGGCCCAAAGAACTCTGTTTTTAAGCTAAATAAAATAGAAAACAAACAGTTGTATTGTTCATTATAAATCGTGTTTGATTTTTTCGCCGAATAATCGACACGAAGCAAAGTTTGTCCTTGCATTTGTATTCTTTAGGCTGACCTTCTCCATAATGCTGTATTTTGAACCACTGACAGTGAAGTGAATATCCAGTTCTTATTACAAGTAGTGATTTCATGTATTGACTCATGAGAAAAAGTCGGAAACGATTTATTATATTAGTATCTACTGATAATTGTCGTAGACATAAAGTTCATCCTCAAGCCGACATATTTAGGATCAAATGCATTGATTTCACTGATAATACCCTTAGAGGAAAGTCCCTTGAATAGTCAGGTACTGTTGCAATAGCAGCTAACCAGTCAGCTCGTTATTCAATGAAGCCTCTAAAAATATTCCTCTTCTTCACCTGTATAGATAGAATCTGTCATAAACGGCAACACTACAGTTGACGATGTAGTATGAATATTTGTTGCCAAAACCAGCTAGGCTTTTGGATTATTTATAGAAGACATAAAATAGTTATATAGAAATTTATGAACAGTATTGATTAGTTTCCAATGTACAACGCTAATCAGTTGTTAGTTTATTAAATAGTTTGTTTTTTTTTGCTCAGAATATAAAACTTTTTCATTCTGACATAATTTTACAGATTTTTCAAATTATGTGACTAGAACCGACAATAACTAGATTCAATGTATAATTTGTAGCATAGGAATATAATTGATTAAATAAACTTCATTATTCAAAGTGTACCAAAACTTTTTAGCTTTGTTTAAAAAATATTCCAGTGTTTATCTTTTGTGTTTACAAAGTAAGTCTATTGGAGATGAAGACGGGGAAATGAACAGGGTAATAGGTAACGAATAGAAATTCCGGCGGTTTGTATCTTGTTCTTTAATAGATTTGTATAATGTTGCGCAAATGATAAATGGTTCATTAGCTTGCACCAACGTGTTCAACTCCTGTTGCTGATATGAAGATAAGAAGCATAGACCTGACCAAACTGTTCTTCTTAAGAAATACACTACAAGATTTTGCTTATTCTGTTTACATTTATAAACTAGAAATATGAACCAAAAAATGAGGTAGAGACTCTTTGGAGATGATTTTTGATTCACGCAGTTTTCAATACATATCAATGACTAAACTGTGATTCATAGAAAGACTTGCTGTTCGAAGATCGATTAATTTCGATTACACATATTGCTGATATTTACTCAGTAGACCATAAATCTGTCTAGATTATTTTGTATAATCTTCTAGGCAATCAGAAAATGACTGTCAGGTGTATGAAATGGATTTTAATAAAGAGTGAAGACCAAATAGGAAAAATAGGTTCAGAAGAGTTCTATGATATTGTTCTGGGATTAGTGTATTGTTTAATAAAGGGGGAAAATCTTTTATTGAAGAGATTCTCATTAATGACACTTTTGCATGATAATTAACCCATTCTCAAGTTCTTTGCACAAAACACTGCCTGAGTTGTACGCTTTCGGAAGCTTCACCATCACCACCACATGATAATAATAATAATAATTGCAATAGCAGGCACTGGCTCCCATGGCCTCTGATCTTAACAGATTGGTAGTGTTATCATGTACATGTTCTGTTTTGGTATAAAAGATGGGCTACAGCATATATTCTGCTCGATACCACAGATTTATTTGTTATTTGCCTGGCCATAACCAGTTGAGCATGTCCCTTGGTGGCCGATTATATGTACATCTCTGATCACAAGTAGAAGTAGTGGGGGAGCAACATAGCCATGTGTTGAGAGGAATTCTTTGGAGTCTGAATAATTCACTTCTGGAAACAGGCATTTCATTCCACATCTTTAAACAACCTTTATTCTAGGACATTTTAAGCGGGCTGGGTTCTGGATCTAAAGAAAATTCTAACTGGGCCCCACCTGCAAGGTCATGCGCTGTTTATCTTGACATAACGTCAGCATGTCACGCACATATGGTTATGATGCATGTGCCTAGTGTACCCTTGTCTGACAGGTATGATGGGTATAGTGGGCTTCGTATATTTGTACCCCAGTGTCGATTTGATAGCGTTCGCTGCTCTTTCATTCAATGATAATAACAATGATAAAAATAACAATAATCCTTTCTACTAAAGACACAAAGCCTGACATTTTGCGGGAGGGGACTGGTCGATTACATCGACTTCAGTATTTCACTGGTATTTAGTTTATCGACTCCGGAAGGATGAAAAGCAAAGTTGACCTTAGCGGAATTTGAACTCAGAACGTAGCAGCGGACGAAGTACCGCTAAGCGTTTTGCCCGGCATGCTAACGATTCTGCCAGCTCGCCGTTTTTAGAATAATAATAATAATAATAATAATAATAATAATAATAATAATTCTTTCTAAATCTGGTAGAATGCCAGCAATTTTGAGTGGGAAGTCGATTACATCAACCTGAGTGCTCAACAGGAACTTATTTTAACAACCCAAAATGAAGTAAGGAAAAGTTGACCTCGGTGGGATTTGAAGTCAATGAGTTAAAAAAAAAAGCCGGAAGAACTGCCGCAAAGCATTTTGTTCTGCGCACAAATAGTAATAATAATGACTATAACTAAAACCCCCACCAATTTTGAAAAAGAAAACAACAAATAGCGGTAAAGTAACAACAGCAGAATCGTAAACCTGGTCACTGTAAACTTAGTGAAAACAGATGTGAACATCAATATAACTAAGAATAAACCAAATAATCTAATCAATAGTCTTGGCAGTTACAAAGTAAAATGGGTAGATCCTCAAAGTAACTGACAGGAATATCTAAGCACAATAAAACTACATAAAAAATCATAAAAACAAAGAAGATAAATGTAAAAAAACACATCCAACTTTTAATGAAATCGACAGCAAAAATACCAAACTGAATAAAAACGAGCAAGCAAACAAGCAAATACTACTGATGGAGAAAATATAAAAAGCATCCAGAATCAAAGAATTCTTGAAAGAGAAGAACATTGCTAAAACCGCGATTAATCCGTCGTTATGAAAAGCAAAGCGATTCTTTGAACAACTGAAACAGATCGACTCCACTGCAAAAGGATATTTTTTTTATATCAAGAATCTGATAAAAACAAAATAGAGCCAACTCAAGTGCTAATAGCAAGAGTTGTAGAGAATTTAGATGAGGATTATGAGCAACAAGGGATATCCATGGATGGGGATGTTAAAATAAAAGCAATAGCTAAAACAGGAGCCAAGAGGTTACAAAATATGAGCAGCTCAAAAGCCTTACGAAGTGATAAAGTTTCTGGTTTAAATATATATCAAGCATGAAAAAAGGGGTAGCAAAAATATTATTTAATGGTCTACTAAAAGATTCAGAAACAACTCCTCACTTAGTTCTCAAGATTGAAGATAAAGCATAATCATTCAAATAACAAACAAACAAAAAATGATAGATCTGTAATTTATTTTTGTGCAGTATACAAATCTTTTAACTTCAATAACATTGCAGAGGATAAACAAAACTATTTAGAAAACAGCAATTAAATTCAAGAAGAACAGAGGTAATGCTACAAAGGATGATATAGTTGTGAAGATCAGTTATGGCTAAACAAATTCATAACTGAAAATTACAGGAGAAGAAGGAATTGAGTATGGCATGCATCGCTTACCAGGAGTCCCTTCCAATGTTCTTATTCCATGAATTATATAAACGTTAGATACGAATAAGGTGGCACCGATATAAGTATGTACATTGACATACAATTCTACAGATAAAATAATAGAAGGAATTGTAAAACCGAATACAATTTCTATTAGAAGAGGAATATTTGAAGGGCTCCAACTAACCTCCCTTTTTTCATTATCGTGTTAACACTTTTCAGCAACATGCTAAACCAGCCAGCACCCAGATACAAGTGCTATGAGAGTAAAATCACTAAACTTTTGTTTATAGACTACCTCAAGTTGTATGCTGCATAAATGCTACGCGTATTTATTAAAGGAAATATGAAATATGACCAAAAAAAATATGCCAAGTGGTACTGTGAAGAGATAGATATTAATAATGGTTTCAAATTTTGGTACAAGACCAGCAATTTCGAGAGAAAGATTAAGTCAATGGATCAAGTCAATTACATCGACCCTAGTAATCAATTGGTACTTCTTTTATACGAAAGGATGAAAGGCAAAGCCGACCTTAGTGGAATTTGAATTCAGAACGTTAAGACGGACGAAATGCAGCTAAGCATTTTGCCCGGCGCGTAACGATTGTGTCAGATATCCACCTTGAGATAAATATTAATAAAAGAAAAACAGTTATGCTAGATGACATCAGTAACTGTTACAAAATACTGGTGGCATTTTATCTTATTCTCTACTTATTCCACTGTTTAACTCTAATACTCATGTGAAAACTGTTATATAAGCAACATTTTGCATTCATCTATATTTTACATGCATGCGTATTTCATATACAGGTTTAATATTCTGTACAATTACAAACTTGTCTGTCTTGATGAAGGCATGAATACATATGAATTAATCTGTATGATTGAGGTGAAGATTTAAGCTTGTTTATTTATGCACGCATGCGTAAATGGATGTATACATACATACATACATACATACATACACACATACATACATACATACATACATACATATATATATATATATATATATATATTTACGAATATATGCATCTACTTTTGTGTTTATCTGCATAGTTTTATGACAATATGTATGTGCGCATATTTATGGATATCAACTAAGATTTAAAACACCTACACAAAATGGTTTCTTACAACTAGCACCCTACTGATGTGATTGGAATCATGGCTATGATGTACGAAATTGATAACATACATTACAACGAGAAATAAACTTTCACGAAATCCATTTTTACTCTCCAGGGCGCCATAATTGATGCACTCAACAAATATTCCAGGGAAGTCAAAGAAGGACATTTCGCTAACTAAAAACCTGGAGTGATAGGTGTCAATAAATGTCCAGCAACATCTACGGTTCCTGCAGACTATTGACCGTGAATATCGGATCCAAACTACGACTTGATGAAAACAATTAACCTCAAGGAAGGGATGTCAACCAAGTGTCAACCATATCTGCTTCTCCCTTTTGTATCTCAGCAGTTAATCCAATATCATTCCTCTCCTTTGTGTCTCAACAGCTATTCCGATATCTACATTTGTCTGTATGTACATCTTGAGACAGAACGTGAACAAATATTGTTATTTCGAATCGACTATTTCTAAGTTAACTTTAATGTAAGTTAACTCTCACGTTTTACAGAAAATAGAAAAATAACAACAACCAAAACCTGGTTAGATGTTTTGAGGAATAAGACACATGCACCATAACAGCATGATAGTATCTTTTATCGTTTACTTGTTTCAATCATTAGACTGGGGCACTGCCTTGGAGAATTTTTAGTTAAATGAATCAACACCAGTACTTTTTTCTTTTAAGCCTGGTACTTATTCTATCGGTTCCTTTTTACCGAACTGTTAAACTACAGAGACGTAAATACACCGAGGCTTTTGTAACACACACTCACACACACACACACGATGGGCTTCTTTCAGTTTCCGTTTGCCAAGTCCACTCACAAGGCTTTGGTCGGCCCAAGGCTATAGTAGAAGACACTTACTCAAAGTGCCATGCAGTGGAACTGAACCTGAAACCATGTGGTTGAGAAGCAAGCTTCTTACCACACGGCCACACCTGCATTTTCGCAAATTCTCTTCTAATTTACTCATACTTTATGCAGAAGCCATTTCTTAACCGGTAGTGATTGTTGTTAGATTATCTCTGATGATGGCAAAAATCATGAAAATGACGATGACAGTCGTATTGGTTTCAAAATTTGGAACAAGACCAGCAATTTCAGGTAAGGGTGACAGTCGATTACATCGACCTCAGTGTTCAACTGGTAATTATTTTATCGACCCCGAAGAGAAAACAAAAAAGGAGAATATCAACATCAGCGGAATTCGAACACAGATCGTACAGACGAACGTAACACTGCCGAACATTTTGGTAAGAGTTGTAACAGTTCAGCCAACGCGCCGACTTCTACGAGAGACTCATATTAATAATCTATTATTTCTAATAATAATCATTATAAGTAATAATAGTTGCAATGGTGGAGAGAGTAGTTATGGTGGTGATTGCTTGTTATAATTCAAACAGTGGTGATGGTAGTACTTGCAGAGATGATGAATTTCACTACTGCCCTAATAGCTACCGATAATGATGATAATGAGAGAAGAAAGAGCAGGAGGAATGCAGATATCTCAACGCTGTGTTGCTGTTATTAGCGCTTCTGTTTTTGAATGTTGATGATAGTAATAATAAAAAATATAAAATAGCTAATACATAATGCATACACACACACACACACACACACACACACACACACACACACACACACACACACACACACACACACACACACACACACACACACACTCATATATATATATATATATATATATACATATATACATATATGCATACATACATAAATACATACATAAAAACACACACACACACACACACACACACACACACACACACATATATATATATATATGTAATGCATATATATATATATATGCACGTGTGTGTGTGTGTACATCTGTTTGTTGTCTACACCACCTGTCTTCGTCTTTTGTTTTTTTGTGAATTCTCCCTGTGTATATATATATATATGTATATATATATATATATGTATATATATATTCATACACATACATATGTATGGTATGTACGTGTTTGTTTGTTTGTGTGTGTGTGTGTGTGTGTGTGTGTGTGTGTGTGTGTGTGTGTGTGTGTGTGTGTGTGTGTAGTAATCATGTGAGAAATGAATAGGGTATATGCATTCGGCGAAACCTACAATGTCAAACATGGTAGTGACCATGACAATGGCGCTGGTATCGACGATGGCAGTAGCTTTGGCAATAACGATGAGTTGCGGAATGTGTGGTCATGAATATGGGTTTTCAATACTGTGATTTTATACTAGTGTATCTGAATTTGTGTACAAAGGGTGGCGATGGGTGGAGGCGCAGAACAAACTGGGCCACTAACCATACATAAATGACAAATGGAGCAGTTCTAATGAAACAGGAAATTATTCATTATGAAAAAAATAAATAAATGAATAAGCTACTGATTTCAAAGTGCGTTGGAACTTAACTGACAGATAATAAGAGGGGAGGGGTTGAGAGGAGTAGAAAAGAGAGGAAAGCAGAATTGAAGGGGCAGAGAGAGAGAGAGAGAGAGAGAGTCAGGCTGGGGGAATAAGAGAGAAAGATAAGGGTAGAGAGAAAGAGAGGAGGAGGAGGGTTACGAGAAGGGAACGGAGAAACAGTATGAGTGTTGCAAAAAAGAGACATGCGCAGAGAAGAAGGATAGAGACACTAGTAGAGAAAAGATCTGAAGCAATTATTTCTTTATTTTTTTTTGTTTTGCGTTTAGTTTTTTTGTATATGGCGCAGGCGTGGCTGTGTGGGAAGGCGTGTGTATAGGTACAGGCGTAGCTGTGTGTTAAGAAGCTTCCTTCCTAACCACATGGTTTCTGGTTCAGTCTTACTGTGTGTCACCTTGGCCATGTGACTTCTGCTTATGGCCCCGAGCAGGACGTCCAGACTTCGAGTTATCTTCAAAACTCTTCCTACACTTCTGGAATTTAGCTACCCACTTTTGTACAGTTGATAAAGCTGGAACATCATCCCCTAATGTAGCAACCAAATCAGCGTGAATGTCCTTGGGAGCTAATCCCTTTTTCTGCAGATATTTAATAACACCAAGGTGCCAAATTTTATTAATTTTCACGAAATGTCTCTAGTACAACTTTTCCAAGTCCTCAATTCCGTATCCAATGTGGGTTTATCAGGAAAGAAAACATTCAGTTAGCATCAGTAAAGGTTGAATTTAATACATACCAAGTTTAATTACTGTATGATAACTCCTTTCTAGTCAGCCTATAAACGTTTCAACCCACCCTCGTACATAAAGAAATCAGTAGAGAAGGGGAAAACAAACGTATGAAAATAGAGGAGACTGGAGAAAATAGAATACTGTATGTGTGTTTATGTGTCTGGATAAGAAATAGTAGAGTATATAAAGTATTGAACTATATGCCTACTATGTACATCAGCTTCAGGTCTTTCGTGTGAGTTCTTCATTTGTGTGTGACTTACTTCATAGTTTATTAAAAACAACAACGAAGAGACAGTAACAACAAAAAGACTTATCAAGAAAAGCTTTATATTAATGCCGGTGTGTATACACATTATAACTGTATATACAAACGTGAAACGCGTGCCGTTCCAGTTTGTATACACATTATAAGTGTGTAAACAAACTGGTATTTTATTTATTCTAAGTTTGTTTCGAGTGCGTGTATTAATTCTTACTTGTAATCTACTTGAAGCACTGAAACAAGATTTAGAAATTAGCTCTGTGCAACTGAGAGCTTCGAACGTAGACACACACACACACACACGCGCACACGCGCACACGCACACGCGCACACACACACACACACACACACACACACACACACACACACACACACACACACACAAAAGCAAACAGACACACGCATGATTTATCAGTGTCATCGAGACAGAAAGTGTTTATAGCATTTGCGATACGGATATGGATCAAGATAATTAAGTCAGTAATGAATGCTATTTAATGTTCTATAATCTATACAATTTATTCTGCTGCTGGTTTGGAGACGAATAGAGAATACGTACGTCCACAGCAGATTCGAGCATATCAAATTATTGTATAGCTAATACATAAAACTCAATTTTTTCGTTATCATTTTACTCATCGTATTAATCTTCTGATAACAATAGCCAATGATAATTTCGAAGCAAAAGAATACTTCAAAAACATAGCAGAGCTATTGATTTCAAATTTTGGCACAGATTTCTACAACATACCACATGTCTCCAAGCAATCTTTCAGGCTCGGTGCATGCCGTCAGAACTTCTTGAAAGCTAGGACGCTGTTCTATCAGAAAATATAAGTAAAAACGGGAAGAAAAACGCGAAGAAGGTTGATGCAGAAAGTGGAACGAGGATAAAGAATGGAAAAGTAAGAAAACCAAAATTTTTGACCCCTTTGTCTGTAGACTTGGCTGATAGTCGGATCCGTTCTATACATAAAAACAGTTGTTCACCTGTTGCCCAATACTTGGACCCTGAATAATGAAAACGATTTCGCCGCTGGTCTGTGTACATTCTCTCTGGAAATGCCCAATAGTGTTGTCAGGCACGGAACTTCTTAAAGCTGTCCATAGTCACTCTGAATGTTCTCTAGAGTATACAATCCAGATGATACTCATTGTCTCCTAGAATATCCCTGAGAATGACAAACGTCATCGCTTTTACCCACCAGTAATTCTCTATAGTAGTATTTCACAGACTTCTTTTATCGCAACGGGTCCATTAAAGTTTTCAAAAATCTATGCGCGCTCCCCTAAAAAGTTATTTTAGCTGCTTAGATGAGTATAGTAGAACACCATCACAAGTTTTCATAAACTACATTTATTTTGAAAAATATATACATTCTAAAAGGAAAGAGAAATAAACAAAGTCGATGGGATGAACACAGTTTCCTTCTTTTATAAATAAATTTCTTTGAAGTCTGGTTTAATGGCAGAGAGCTGAATTCTCATATCTGCCTAAGCATTTAATCTATTACGATGATTAGTTTTTTTTATTGTTGTATATCTCGAAAATCCTTCCTCACATAAACAAGTAGTTGAAAGGCGAGAAGTACTTTAATAGCCTTTCCTGAGAGCTGGGGATATACATCTTTTATAGTATACCAAAATTCTGAAAGTGGTAATTTTTTTAATGTAGCTTTTAAAGTGAAATCTGAAACGCCGTCAATAAACTTCATATTCCGCTGTATTGAAATTCTCTGCTCTTTCTTGTGCATTGAATGGATCTCTAATCCTAGTATTATTTTGTAGTATGATACTTTGATCATTTGGAAAGTAGTTACTTACTGAATAATAAAGATCAAAATGTTGATGCATTCCATTGAAAAGCATTAAAAGAGATCATTTGCATTAATGTCACGTCCCTAATTCGCCGGAAAACTTTTTAAAACGAAAGCTGTCAAACTCACGGTTTTGTATGCAAGCTTTCCAAAATTCTAATGTAATTTTCATGGGCTTGATTTCATCCTTGGTGGCAAAAACTGTTACATACTTTCCTTGCAATGAGAGGTTAACTTCATTCATTTTCGAAAAAAATATCAACCATATAACCAAACATGAGCAACCACCTCTTATCTGTGAATTGTTCTTTGAAACGGAAAAAAATGCTTCGTATCGCTCTGGTGTCTTTCGTTGTGTAGTAGAAGAGATTTGTGTATTTCTTATTTCATTGTGTAGGATATTATCACAATTCATGTTCTACAGTTTACTTTTCAGTAAAATTTTTAACACACAGTCATTTTGAAATCTATTATTTTCGACAGCAGTTCAGTAGCGACATCTAGCCAACCAAGCTACACCACGGTGATAAAGAGCAATAACCAAGACACCGGTCCGTGGGTGCGAAGTTGTACTGGGTGGAGGTGCTGTTCTCCCCTGTTCGAAAGTATAAAGACAGAATTTTTTCTGTGCCGTATAGCCAGCTGGAAACGATGTTTCCTGGGGCTAAATAACAGTAAAATTCGTCCCATCTTGGGACTACCACATTATGTTGGCAAAAAGTCAAAATTTGTAACCTTTATTGCCTAATCAAGATATGCAATGACGATACACCAGTTTAGAGACATAGATTTAATCTGTTGTAGGGCACCGGTAGACTCACACAGTATTTGTACTGTCAGTACAAACATTCAATGCTGTTGTGCCGTGGTAAACTGTTCACTTCAAAGAAGTTATTTAGTAATTTGAATATTTCAGCATCGCTTGTGTTGCACGGCCACGAACAACTGAAAAAGACCAAATCTTAAATTGTTCGTTGTTACTGGTATCTAATGAAGACTAGCAAAACAGCAAGTCACGTAACACTTGTAGGTTCTTCCATTTCAAATTCAAATGGATAATTTTGAAGATCAGTTACCAACTCAGTATTGATGCGGTTGATGATATTCCTTATTGCGTCACTTTACTGTATCATTAGAAAGTGGAATTGTCAGGATTTACTGACTTTTATCCTGTAACCATTCAAACATTTGCTGTTAAACGTTTTACAAGCATTTCACCTAATCTGTAGGCTTCCTCAGCAAACACAATGCAGTAATTCGCTCTGTGGGAAGCTTTCTCTGGCTTTTTTCATTTTGATACGTGTGAATAGTTCTAAGGAATATTTTTCTTTTTGTCTATCATCAAAGCCATCATGCTTACATTAAAAATGTTTTTTCTCATTTTCCGTTATAAATTGAACGATTAGGTCTCGAAATGACATCGCAAATTATCTGGAACCATAGTTCTGTTTGATAATGCTTTGTTCCATAATACGCGAGAAAGTGTATCATTAACGACTATAAAACCGAGGGGAAATATTTATCATGTTATCTGTGTTTTCTGCTGACAACCTCACCCAATTTCAAGTGATTAGAATTAGTAATTTTTTTTTCAGGAGCATTCACGTAATCTTTCAAGCCAGATTCAACAGTAGCACTGAATGAAATAGAATGTTCAAGCGTCTCCTATTTATCTTTCATTTTCAGGTAACGATAACTCCTAAAAATTTCAACCAAACTTGATGAAAATTACGATATCTTTCAGGAGAACTCAAGCAAAAATAACGATGGAAATCGATGGGAACTGATGGCTGATTGCTGGTGGTATAGTGAGATATTGTTAAACCTTGACGGCAGTGAAATTCCGAGCCAGCAGGTTCAAAGGATCATCAACCGAAATTGATAGTATATGTGAAAAATTATAATTATAATGTTCAAAATTTAAACAAAAATTCATAGACTTTAATAAATATTTAAATTGAAATGTTTTGCTTTGCTAATTTTAAAATTCCCATAATGATGCAATAAAATAATTTATTTCCCAAAAACTTTTTGCACTTGATTTGTTATTCAAAATGATTTGGTTTTCATGGATTTTCTGTACAGGTGTCGCAGGCCACACTTGGAAATTCACTGCTTTCTAGAGTACAAAGATTATCGTACCACCTAGTTTGGACGTGGAGAGGAGGAAAGAGATCGAGAGAAAGACCAAAAAACAGGACATGATAGCGTTGGGAGTTGGCCCGAGTGGAGCCAGAAGGAAGGCAAGCAATCAAGAAAAAGTAGATTGCACACGTTCTGCTGATAGCACTGGAACAACTAAGAGCTAAGAGAGATAACTGTGAACATCTGACAACATTGTAAATGCCGCGAGAACAGTTTTGGTTTTCATTTGTTCTAAGAATACGGCTTCGTTGATAAATATGTGATAAGACATGCTTGAGAAACAGTGGATTAAGCATATTTAACATCACTCCCATTTGAATAATTCGCATATTTCATTGAACAATTTTTTCTGAAGCACATGCAGTCAAGCTCAACAGACAGCTCTTTGTCTTTTTCAGGTAGAACATTACAAATGAGAACACAGGGACGATGTCCAGAAATAACAAAGCAGACATGGCTGTGTGGTAAAGAAGATCGCTTTGCAACTTCGTGGTTTCGGGGTCACTCCCACTTCACGGTACCTTAATAATCTTCCCTTCTGCTATAAACCCGAGCCTATCAATGCCTCTTGAGTGATTTTGGTAGATGAAAACTGCGTGGGAGTCCGTTGTCCATATATATATATATATATATATATATATAATTACTTTGTATTTTATTATAGTTCTTTTTAGTATATTTACTTATCAAATTTTTCTATATGTGACTGTGGATTTTCATGGATGAATTCAGGAATTGTGGTTCTTTTCTCAAAATTATATATATATATATATATATATGTGTGTGTGTGTGTGTGTGTGTGTGTGTGTGTGTGTGTGAGTATGAGTGGTTGTGCATTTGTGTTTGGCTACCACCATCACTTAGTTTGTTTACGTCCACGTCCATAGCGGTTCGGCAAAAGTCACTGATAGAATTAAGTACCAGGCATTAAAACATGTATTGGAGTTGAGTTGTTCGACTAAATCCTTCAAGGTGGTGCTTCGGCATGGCCACAGTTCAAAGACTGAAACAAGTAAAAGATAAAAGTTGAAAGAACATGACTGGTGAATATGAATGTAAGCGTTGTCAGTACTGCCAAATGGCTGTTATGAAGTTAGAAATGCTTCCACAGTATACGAGCAATCAACGCATCCATACTAGAAACCACTGTACCTAAATTTCTCTCCTAACAAACAAAGAATAGCTTATCAGAAAAATAAACATTCAAATACGCTGACAATAACAATACACAAAGTAACAGAGGGTATTTGTTGGATTTCAAAATCGAGATTGTTAAGATAGTTACAATTGATTTAGTAATACGGTAAATAGAGGAAATAATGGTAAAACTGTTGATAGCATTGTTACAATTTTTAAATTGATGCTATTATTTACGTAACTGCTGAGCATAACTTAAATGCTCGTTTGCTTGCACCTCAACGGATCTTATGTCTTCTTAAACAAGCTGTTGATAGTTTTATATCAATGATTATTCAGCTCGACCTTCATTGATATGGAGCCTTTCTCTGCTTCAGTCTTCAAGGGAATGACTTGTTCGAATATTACGGAAGCATCGAGGGACTTTCTTCATGGCCGCTAGAAGTAGCAACTAATTAACATCAGACCAGGTGCTGCAATCTTCAACACGGAAAGAAGACATTAATTAATGTTGTTCTACATACGTCTGAAAAGAGCAGATATTCACTATTGCAAAAAAAAAAGATGGTATGTTTGATTGTTCAGAGCTGAACTGTGGCCAGCCTTTTGCCTGAATTAATCACTTTTCGTCTGAGACTTTTTCTCCCCACTTTATTCATTCCGACAGTTTCCTCTCTCTTCTCCGGCTTCTGATACGCCCCTATCATCGCAGGGCGATGCTGTGGTGTTTTTGATTGAAGGAGGAGAGTACCCTCACTAAAAGTCTTCCGAAATTGAGAACGAGCTTCAATCGGTAATGCGATCGTGGTACTGCTGGAGCAATTGCCTTCGTGACATTGTCGTTGCTGCCGTTATTGAATACTTCTTTCATTCCTCTCTTCTACCGCAAGTAGTTATTGTAGAGTTAAGGTGTGTTTAACAGCCAAATTTTGGGACCTGGTATTAGGTGACCTCTGTCATATCTGGAACTCTAGTGAATAATGTTCTAGAGTATAGGGTCTGCTACACTTCACCGCCTTTTCTTGTCTTCTCCATCTTTCCAGAGTAGAAGGTCCGTATGCGGCTCTAGCCATCACAACTTTAACAACGTTGGTTTTACACTCTCGGTGTCTTGCCATTAATTTCTGTACTCACAACAGTCCTCTGCTCCGATACGTTTCTCTGTTTTTCAAGAATCGTTAGCACTTCTAATTCTGTTCTGACTCATCCTTCATATCGTCGCTTCTACAATGATTACTTGCTCACAAAGTTGGGAGGAAAAGTCTCAGATGGAAAGTGGTTAATTCAGATAAAAGGCTAGCCATAACTCAGCTTTGAACAAACAAACGTACTATCAAACATAACAAGAAACTGAATTCAATGTTTCAACCGATGCCTCTCGTCATCACATTTTTGTTTCTATAGTCCAAATATTGATTTACTAGAAAAACGTCAAGTGTGGGCTCCATAATTTAAGCTTTCTGTTAGCTGTTTCCTCGTTTCAAAATACTGTCTTGCAGGTTTGGTGTCATTAGAAGGCTAGTATTGCATCCGCACATAACACCCGTTTCAACTGCTATTTTAGGAATAACTTGAAGCTCCCACCATACTTCAATAGGCATAGCTATATAACCTTCTTCCTGGATAAATCTTGAATGTATTCATCAGATGAGAGTAGCTGTAGTTCCACATAATTCTACTAAATTGATTGTGTCTGTGTAAATTCAATTAAATCTATTTTTTTCTTTTTCTGTCAAACTAGTAACAGAAGTAAAACTATCGCTTCAAGAAACACTTTTGTGAATATTTTTCATTAGACTAAGATGTGTGTGTATGTGCAAAAATTGTTGTTGTTTTTACTAATACTGTCGTCCACATTCTGGTTGTCAGTATTAATTGTCTCTATAGAATAATTAATTTTTTTATCTTATTCATTGAAATGTGTGCATTAGTACATTTTTGAATGTTCATTTTCATATTTTCTTTCTTTTCATTTTTGAGAAATCGTGTTCAGTTCATTATTAGTTTTAGAGACGTTCCAGCTGGTTGTTGTTGTTGTCGACGCCATCTTGGTACATGAATGTCAACAAGCTGCGGAAGAAATATTTATGTTTTTAAAAACAAATATTCTCGTCTACCCTGGAGTTTCTGTTTGTAAATACTTCAAAAAGGAACTCGTTCTATCAAAGGAGATAGAGTAAATTACTAAAAATGCCGAGAGCGAGCAAAACATGTCTGATGAAAGCAAATATAAAAGCCAATAGTAGTAGTAGTAGTAGTAGTAGTAGTAGTAGTAGTAGTAGTAGTAGTAGTAGCAGCAGCAGCAGTAGTAGTAGTAGCAGTAGTAGTAGTAGTTGTGGTAATAATAATAATAGTAATAATAATAATAATAATAATAATAATAATAATAATAATAATAATAACGACCAGATATGATTATAAAAGACAAAATAAACAAGCTGTAACATCATAGATTTTTGCCATTCCCTATGATAACAGAGCGCGGATACTAAAGAAATTGAAATAATTGAGAAATAACAGGAGCTAGCCAGAGAGATGAAGAGACTGTGACAGATTGAAACAACAATTGTTCCTGTAGTAATTGGTGCACTTGACACAACACCCAGAATGTTAGCTAAAAGAAAGAAAAAGACTGGAACTGAAACTCGCATTGTCAACCTAGAGAAAAGTGGCATTTCATATTCTAAGGAATTCTAAGGAATATCCTTGAGATTTGAAGAAGACTTATTGTCACCACACCTCATGATAAAGTCCCTGCTAACTAAATTATCATGCACTAGCTTAATAATAATAATAATAATAATAATAATAATAATAATTATTATTATTATTATTATTATTATTATTATTAATTCGTTTATTGGCCACAAGGGCTTACATGAAATTACATTGAGACATACAACAACATAAAAGACAAAAACAGGACGATACAATGGGTTTTACAACGAGTAAACAGTATATATAACGATTAAAAATTGAACAATTTAAAACTCCCAATAGGGGAGGCGCATTAAGGACCTCGTGAAAAAACCCACAAAAGTCACGGATGCCTGAACAACAGGGCAACAGCCCTTCTTTTGTTTACAGGTGCACGTTCAGAATTGGTCCTTTCTCACTGGCCATTCTTCCAACATTCACCCACCTTTCAACAAACTTGCTACAAGGCAACACTTCCCTCTCCACCCTCAACTTAAAGACGGACGAAATGCTGTTAAACACTTTTCCTGGCGAGCTAACGATTTTACCAGTTCGCTGTTTTAGCTGTATGGCAAGATTGAAGTCCAAGTGAGTTCCTTGGTGAAAACTACTGTCCATTGTTTTAGTGCCGATGTTAATATGAAATTCAGACTCTAGCAGTGTGATGTAATGAGTCTGAAAAGAGGCAAGGTACAGTCCCTGGCAGGGATAGAATTACAAATAGGGAAGTAATAAAACAAATTGAAAAGGAGGGGTATAAATAACTTGACATAATAGAATTCAATGAAGTCATGGAGAAAGAATGAAAGAACAGTTGAAAAAAGAATGTTTCCGAAAACTACGATTGGTGGTGTGTTCAAAATTGACAATAGGGAATAAATTCCAAGTAGTAAATATGGACGAGTGGTATTACTTTAACCATGCGATGTACGTGTCAGCCACTTCTACACAACCATTGAAAGACAGATTCCTTTTGGAATCATTTCTGTGATATTGGCCATCCTATTTACAACCTCTTCATACCATTTATTGTAGCTGCAGACTTGGACCGAATCAAAACCTGAGCATTTTAACCAGATCTTTTCCTATTACTCTAAGATGACATGGCGTTTTTAGTTCTAAGATGATCGTTCACACCGTAACCTCACTGAGTTTCTCACTTGAGTGCATCTATTTGTCGTCAAATGAACACAGACAAGTCACTCTAAGTATTGATGGTTGATCTCATTAGCTTCAAATGAACACACATGCATACACACACGTGTCGCGCGCGCTCTCTCATGCTTCAATTTATGTGTCTGTGTATGCGCATATATATCTATATATTTATATACATATACATATATCTATATATTTATATACATATACATATATCTATATATTTATATACATATACATATGTATATATATTATATATTGAGTCATCCCATAAGTAATGCAGTTTTTTTATACTTCTTTTATTTTTGAAAATTAAGATGAACATAGTTCATTTTTAATTTAAAATATACTCTCCATCATTTTCTACGATGCTCTTTCATCTATCGGGTAAACTTGCAAGGTCTCTCTTCCAAAATTCAATTTTCCGCGACGAAAAATACTCCTCCAGTACTGTTCTGACCTCATCTACAGAATTCGTATTTTTTCTGTCCAAATGATTTTGAAGACTGCGGAATAAATGATAATCAGACGGGGCAATGTCCGGCGAATATGGTGGGTAGGGCATCGTTTTCCATTCAAACTGCTCCAGCCTTTGGAATATCATCCTCGCTGTATGTGGCCGAGCATTATCCTGATGGAAGAACACCTTTCGTCTTGAAACTGAAGATGGTCGTTTTTCTGCTAGTGCAAGTGTCGATGAATGGTTGAATGACCAAATCTAAGCTTCTCTGCCAGTTCCTCAACAGTTACGATGGGATTTTGCTCCACCAGGGTTTGAAGGACGTTCTCGTCGAGCCCTTCCAGGACGTTCTCGTCTTCTAGGCTGTAGTTTCCGACTCGGAATTTCTGGAACCACCGTTGACACTGGCTTACGCTGGTTGTCCGATCCTCATATTCCTCATTAATATTCCTCGCACTTTCCGTTGAGTTGTTGCCTTTATTAAACTCATAAAGCAAATTATGCCGAATACGCTCCTTTGTCACTTCCATTATAACAACTGCTAATATCTAACTGCACTCTTCAAAACTTGCACTAAGAATAAGTACAAAGCTGATTGTATAGCAATTTGATGCAGATGGTTTATCCCCGCCCCGACTTTTAGTTCATGCATTTGAAAAAATAACCGCATTATTAATGGAATGACCCAATATAACAAATGTTAGATAGACACCTCAGTATATCATATATAAATTTTTCTTCATTCTATGTCATGTTCAAGTCCATAGACCACTTGAAGTGAATATTTTTACTGTTTTTAAAGAATATTTCTATTATTATTGTAATAGCTCTCTGACTAATTTTCAATGTTAAATAGTGGAACTCTTTGAGGTAGTGTTTTACACGAAAAAACAAAGTGAAAGAAAATAAAAAGATAGTTATTCAAAATTCATGGCTTTTCGGCCATATAGGACATGCTTCGGTTCCTGTTTGCAAAACCTACTTGAGTGTATCATACAAGTATTTTCTAACACCTTTCTCTTTGTGTCTGCTGAAGACGGCGACAAATGTATGTATACATTTATACGCTTGTGCAAGCCGGAAACGAAGTACAATGTCCAATGAAATATATATATATATATATATATATA
>NC_068982.1:44549767-44552301 GCF_001194135.2 Octopus bimaculoides | reverse complement strand
CTTTGCCTTTCATCCTTTCGGGGTCGATAAATTAAGTACCAGTTGAGTACTGGTGTCAATGTAATCGACCTGCCCCTTCCCCCAAAATTTCAGGCCTTTTGCTTATAGTAGAAAAAATTATATTATCTCTTATAAGGCGACGAACTAACAGAAACATTAGCACTCCAGGCGAAATGCTTAGTGGTATTTCGCTTGTCTTTACGTTCTGAGTTCAAATTCCGCCGAGGTCGACTTTGCCTTTCATCTTTTCGGGGTCGATAAATTAAGTACCAGTTGCGTAGCGGGGTCAATATAATCGAATGGCTCCCTCCCCCAAAATTTTGGGCCTTGTACCTAGAGTTGAAAGGATTTTATTGTTGTTTATATATTTTCTTGTTGAAGTGCGGTCATGCTGGGGCATCGTCCTGAAGGGTTTTTACTCGAACGAATCGACCTCAGTACTTATACTTTTAAGCCTGGTATTTATTATATCTTTTTTTATGCCGAGCCGCTAGGTTACGGGGTGGGGACGTAAATAAACCAATACCTTTTGTCAAGCGGTGATGGAGGATAAACAAAAAGACACAGATACACGTGCATATGCAACGTACAGATGTGTATGTGTGTATGTATGTATTTATGTATGTTTTTATATTAGGGCGGAGCGCAAAATGCAACTTTTGAAATTTGTAACCAAGAATCAATATTTTGTTGCAAAGTAGAGTTAAAAGAAACGTGTATAAAGAACTTTGTGGTTAATTATTTTTGTCAGATTCCGCAATACAATTGAAAATTTTAAAAATCGCTATTCTTGGTAGAATTTTGGATTTCGTGGATTATAAGTCGTAACGAGTACATATTTCTACATAGTAGAATGCATGCATGTCAAGTTTCAATACAATTGACTAATATCTTGAGGTTCCGCATTGACTATAAAGAGAACAGGAGTTTGAACTCCAGTGCTGCTGCAACGGTCGTTGCGTGTGAACGTACATCATACGTGTGCGAAATTTTCTGCTTTGTACTTTGACTTTAGGTTATTTTATTAAAATTAATGATCGTGTTAAATTTAGTGTTGTTTACATTTAGTGATCACTCATAAGCCAACAACGTGTCATGATACTGAATGTCCAATATTTGGTACTCCATGTGATCTTAGCGAGCGAGTTTTGCCAACTTACATGGACGTACTAAAATGTGTTTTATTTGAACGAGAAAAAGAAAAGAACGTATTTAAGAAAGATCCTTCAATTAAACAAATTGTCAAGTTTGTAGCAGAAAATAATAATAATAATAATAATAATAATAATAATAATAATAATAATAATAATAATAATTCTTTGGCGAAAGGCATTCATCCCTTGTGTTACGATTGAGTCAGTTAAACCGAAAATCTTAAACTTTTATCTAAAGTACCAATCCTTACTAAAATCTGTGAAAAATAGAAAAAATGTGACATCGTTTCAAATGTGTTTAAAAGTGTGTTTAAAAACAATGCGGTAAAAGATTTATTTGACATTTCCGGTTGCAAGTGCAACTCTTTTAAAAGCTGGAATTGTTTCGAATAAATTGGTAATGTTAATTATTTTTGTCACCAAAATGTGTCAAGAATTAAAAATTGGTTTACACGTAATTTTATTTTAATGTGCATGTAATTTAGACCTCATGTAACACATATTCGGTGACCTAGTATTAAAAAAAAAAAAAGAAAACAAAGTCGAAAAGTCTATTTATTTCATATAATTTCGAAATTTCAAGTGCGTTGCGGAGCCTGTATGGTAAGAAGCTTGTTTCTCAACCACTTGGTTCTGGGTTCAGTCCCACTGCGTGACACCTTTGGCAAGTGCCTTCTATTATAGCTTAAGAGCCAACCAAAGCTTAGCGAGTAGATTTGGTTGACGGAAACTAGAAGAAACCGTTATATATGTGTGTGTGTGTGTGTGTGTGTGACTGTGATTTTCCCTCCATCATCGCTCGGCAACCGGTGTTGGTGTGTTTATGTCCCTGTAACTTATTGGTTCGACAAAAGAGTCCGACACAGAATAAGTCCTGGGGTCGATTTGTTCGACTAAAACCCTTATGGTGTTGCTCCAGAATGGGCGCAGTAACATGACTGAAGCAAATAAAAGAATAAAAGAATACACACAAATATATATATCATGGCTCCGGGTTCAGTCTTACTGCGTAATACCTTGGGCAAGTATCTTGTACTATGGCCTCAGGCTGACCAGTGCCTTGCGAGTAGATTTGGTAGACAAAAACTGAATGAAGCACTTATTTATGTATACATATCTGTGTGTGCCTTTGAATCTGTGTTTGCACCCATCACTTCTTGACAATCGGTGTCGGTGTGTTTACGACCCCCGTAACTTAACGGCTCGGCAAAAAAAGGGCGATAGAATAAATACTAGGCATTAAAAATTCAAATACTGGGGGCGATTCGTTCGACTAAAATTGTTTAATGCTGGGCACTTGTAGGGCCGCATTCTAATGACCAAACAAATAAAAGATATATATATATATATACATACATACATACATACATACATATATAT
>NC_068982.1:44547110-44549518 GCF_001194135.2 Octopus bimaculoides | reverse complement strand
ATATATATATATATATATATACGACAAGCTTCTTTCAGTTTCCGTCAACCAAATCCACTCACAAGGCTTTTGTCAGCCCAGAGTTATAGTAGAAGAAACTTGTTCAAGGCCCCACGCAGTAGATCTGAACCCGGAACCATGTGGTTGAGATGCAAGCTTCTTACCACATAGCCACGTCGTATATATTTATATAAAGCATGTACTAAAACCTCTACAAGCTTTTAAAAATTTCATTGACTAAAGAAGGTTTAAATAAAGAAATTTCGAAAGTGAAAAAATAAAAGTAAGTACATCGATCTGTGGAGCAATAAAAGACAAATTGACCAACATAGATACAACAGATATAACAACCAGCGAAATAACAGAAGCTACACATACCGCACACAACATGAAAGAAATGTACCCAAGTCTCAAAATGGATGATTGCGTCGTAAAAAACAAAGCGTGTGTGCTTGTGTATGTGTGTGTGCGTGTTTGTGTATGTGAGTGGGCGTGCGTTTGTGCGTGTGAACCAAACATAACTAGAAACTTGTAGAATATACACAAAGTCAGCTAGAACAAAAAAATAACGTCTCATAAACATGAAACAATAAACTTGCAAACCACAAAACCTACTTAGGACAACCAGCGTAATTTGCAAATTTCAAAGCAAACGTGTAAGTTATAAACTTCATGATTCAAACAATTACATTGGACACACAAACATGACAGTTTTCGACAGTTGGCAATACATTTGCATGAAGCCATTGCAATAATTTACAATACAGCGCAGGAAACAAATCTTGATTGAAAAACGTTACTTGATAGCACTAACATCTTATATAGAATTCTAGTAAAATAACAAAACGAAAAGAAAAAACAAAAATCAAAACAACATGAATATTAACAACGGAAGATTTATAAATATCGAAATACGTAACAAAATTCAACGCGCAGATGCACTACATATGGAATACACTATGAAAATTAACGTGGTCGATTGTATACTAAATTTAATTCCGATGATAACGATTTTACCGGTTATGACAAATATGCCCATGATCATTTTCTGCCTTCTGCATAACGCGTAAATTTTACGCAGAAGGTCCTGAAATATCAACGAACTTAGGAGCACAGCTGTTGCAAGCTAAACATAATGTAATGACATGGAAATATGAAAATTCTATAATAAATAAAAAAAAGAATAATATTTGAAAATCATTCAGCTTTTAAGGATGGCTGTTCAAAGGAAGGGGATGCTTCATACATATATATTCTATTAGTCATCTATTCTATTACTTGTTTCAACCATTTGACCGCGGCCAAGCCTTAGCACCGACTTAGCAATAGTAATTTCAAATTGTGGCGCTAAACCAGCAATTTCGGAGGAGGGGCTAGTTGATTACATCGACTCCAGTGGTCAACTGGTACTTATTTTGTCGACCGCGAAAGAATAATCGACCTCAGCAAAATTCCAACTCATAACGTAAAGGTGGACGAAATGCTGCTAAGCATTTTGCCCGGCTTGCTAAATTTCGTGAAAGTGAAGAGTGAGAAAAACGCTCGTGATTGTTCGGATGCTTTGTTTTCGGTGACAAGGTTTCATTGACTTAAAGAGAGATTTCGTTCAGATGTCATGATGGTTTATGTAGCTGAAGATAGCTTTTGAATCCTGAATGCTAGGTTACTGATGGAGTCGGTTACTGGGTTCCTTCATAATAGCAGTCGTTAGTCGTTAATGCTAAATCCTGCCATTAGCAGCCTCACGTTATAGCATTCGGCTATCGATAGGAGCTATTCTCCACAAGTTGTCTGTAATTCATGTGATCGGATACAGCTATATACAACTAGCCTTCCCTAGAAGTCATTTCTTTATAAACCAAGCGTCTGAATGATCAGTAACGAAATTCTAACCAAACTGCTAATATAAATAAATAGAAATGTGTTGAGTACTTTTCTATGTATGTATGTATGTATGTATGTATGTATGTATGTATGTATGTATGTATGTATGTATGTATGTATCTATCTATCTATCTATCTATCTATCTATCTGTCTATCTGTCTGTCTGTCTGTCTGTCTGTCTGTCTATCCATCTATCTATCTATCTATCTATCTATCTATCTATCTATCTATCTATCTATCTACCTGTGTGTCTGTCTGTCTGTCTCATTCTAGCTATGTGTGTATGTATATATATATATATATATACATATAAGCATATATATGAGTACATAAATATATGTGGGTGCATGTATATATATATGTATATATAAACATATATGTACGTATGTGTGTATGTATATCTTGTGTATATGTATGCATATATATATATATATATGCATATACATATGCATATATATATACATGCATATGCATAGCTATATATATATATATATATATACACACACACACACACACACACACA
>NC_068982.1:44543199-44546543 GCF_001194135.2 Octopus bimaculoides | reverse complement strand
TATATATATACATACATACATACATACACACACACACACACACACATATAGATATATATGCATACACCACAACACACACCATATGTATGTATGCATGTATGTATGTATATTAATATCAGTAGCTACAAGCTCTTCAAATATTGAACAATGACACGTTACATCAATTTTTACTTTTATTAGATGGTAAACGAAATTTATCGTTGCTAAGCAAAGTGTTCTGTGAATCGATAACAAAGTGATTGAATTAGACTATAAAATGTGAAACACCCTTACGTATTAGTTTTCTCTGAAGACAGCGTCTTTGCTTCGTTAGCGAAAAGGCGGGTAAAATAACCTTTTTGCAGCGTTTTTCAGATAAATCGTTTGTTATTTTAATTTTAGAACAATATGCAATGGATTGATTTATTATGACTTAATATCAACTTAAATCTGTTTCTGTATTCAATCGCAATGTTCAAACTCACTTCGAATTTATTTTTTAATCGTAAACGCTTTAATATAGTTTTGGTGGTTTCAATGTTTCTTCATACCAACTTTTGGTATACTAATCGATGCACTCAAGTTCTAGTGGGGTTTTTTGGAAGAGAAAAGAAAAAAAAAATTTATATTCCTAGGTATAAATTGCTACTGTTCACGAAGATCACACGAGAAGAGTTTTAGTTTGGTAAAGTAGTATGGCATAGGGATCTTAAATCTTTGGGATTTGTAAAGCTTGCTTTTTTTGTTTAATGGTATATTTGACGAGACCGAAGTGAAAATTTTACTGTTAGGTAACGTAGCCAATTCACCGAATCATCTAATCATTTAATAGTGTTTTCCTTTTTTTAAAAAAAATGCGCGTTTACAGTGCATTGTTTACAAATTCTTAAAACAAAAAAAAACAAAACAAAAACACATAGACAAAATCAAACATGGAGGCCTAAATATATTCCTTTGAAGGATTTTACAAAAACAAAATAATCTGTTTTCCTCTTTTTTTAAAACAAGCAAGAAATGTCATAGTTATTAAGCGAGAATTTGACATCTCTTTTTGTGTCTTTCTTCCCGCCCCATCGAAAAACAATTGCTGTATATATTAGTCAGAGCTGACATCTTATAGTCTAACTCTCAGTGCCGTGTCAAAATTCATCTGAAAATGGAGGAAATGACTCAATATTAAAAGCAACAGGAACTTGGTGATAGAACTATTTGCTGTTTGGAAAGAGAAATTATAAACATTTTTGGCGAATTTCTATTTATTTCTATTCATGCAACCTCTGGTATTTCCCGAATCTGATAGAGGTCATGAAAATAAACTTTATATTATTTATCGTATGCTTATTTTTTAAGGTGAATGCAATTCTGAGAGACATAGCGAATCATGAATAAGTGAGGGGTTGTAGAGT
The DNA here is from genome assembly GCF_001194135.2 of Octopus bimaculoides. Taxonomy (NCBI): domain Eukaryota; kingdom Metazoa; phylum Mollusca; class Cephalopoda; order Octopoda; family Octopodidae; genus Octopus; species Octopus bimaculoides. The sequence goes on along the minus strand of NC_068982.1, from coordinate 44,545,158 downwards.
TTGGGCACAAGTCAGTTCTTATGCATGTAAATACAATGGCTCGCAAATATTTTCGTTTAAAAAAAAAAAGAATCAAACAAATCTTGAGAAAAAATTGGACGAAAATATTTAGAAAAGTATTCGGAAAACATTGAAATTGAAGAGATGTAGGGAACTGAAATATAAACTTGGATTAGAGAAGACACGACAATGGTCATGTGCTTCTATTGGTGATCAATGAATACCAGGATATCGACTACGCAGCTGTGTAAGAGATGGAAGAATCGCGACTGTTTCTGCTAACACTACGTTTTCCCTGTGCCCTTAAAAGCGAGGAAACTACGAAATAACGGTATTTCATTGTCGAAGGTAGGCGATACCTAATTTATAAGAGCAGAACTTCTGCTACATCGCCCTCAAACTCTCTCATTCCGAATCATTTAGATCCAGCGGCGAGCAAGACACGATCGTGCGACTGGAGAGGAGATTGGTTGCAGAAGTTATTAAAGACTTGGCAGAATTTAACCAGTAACCACTTTTATATATTTCTTTTGTTATCCCTATCACTCGCAAGAGAATAACACTATTTGACCCGTAGTTGATGCTCTGTCAATGGTAATCATGTACCGCAATATTACTCGCAAGACTATGAAAGATTTCGATTTCGAATTTTCTATCTCCTAAACAGATGTTTTGAGACTAAAACTGGGTGTCCATCATCCAAGTGTTTTACTGTGCACACGGTCACAAATACAAGTATACTATACACGGTGGATTAATGGTGGATTGCTTTTGACTTTGTGTCTGTTCATGCGGCTTGCGTCCTTGTCCTCCAGTTTCTTACCTGCTTTTTCATCAAGCTGACCTAGTAAAGGTGCCATAATATTTGCCGAAGATCCGACTATGTGACAGGACGTCCTGGATTACATATTATCAGAGGCACCCAAATATGATCTAACATAACGAGGGTAGAAATGGTGCGAGACTTGGAAAAACAGAGATAATGTGAGTAAAAGAGTGAGTGAGAGAAAGAGTAAGGAAACACGGAGAACGAAAATAAAGAAAATTATATGAGAGTCTATATATTTCTTTTCACAAAAACAAATGCAGACATTCCGTAGCAAATTGAAATACATGTAGCACCTAAATTATATGCGCTGTCACATGCAAACAAGTACTTATAAATCCATCCATTCCCATATACATACATACATATAAAATAAAATAAGTATATACATACATACATATATATATATATGTGTGTATACATATATAAGCATGTATATATACAAATATATGTAGGTATGAATATATGTATGTATGTATATCTGCACATATTTATATATTATTTATATTATCATATGATCAAACGCCTCGCATCCATTTCCAAGTAAGTTTTATCTTAATAATTCCGATGCGCACTCTTATTCTATCTCTATTCTTTCTATCTCTCCCTCTCTCTTGTTCTTCATCCTGTTATTCTCTCCCACTCTTTCCCTATTCTTCTCCTCTCCTCTTCACCCTTCCCCTCTCACTCTCACTCATCCCCCTTGACTCTCTCGTTGCTCACAAGTAACCAACGGCTATCTATCTTTCTTTCTTCCACTTTGTTCCGAAAGACAAGACGTGCTTTTACCTGTCTCTTCTCAAAGCTAGTTTTTCCAGTGTTCACCACTTCACATCGTCTTGGCTTAACAGCCCACACCGTTTCTTTTTACTGTTTTGGTCTTACTGTTTTGTTTTTGTTACCACTTTGACCCTCCGCAAAAATTCCCAAATTTTCCTGTCTCGTTTCTCTATTTGTTTCTGTCGTTGTTCGAAAAAAGTTCGTTTTCTATGTTTTTTATGTTCTTGTTTCTCTTTTTGTTCACGTCCTTTTGATGTCCTGTACTCATATATGCAAGTATATATACATATATATGTAGGTATGTAAATATATGTATGTATATCTGCATACATTTATATATATATTATATATAT
>NC_068982.1:44540594-44541059 GCF_001194135.2 Octopus bimaculoides | reverse complement strand
TGTGTGTGTGTGTGTGTGTGTGTGTGTGTGTGTGTGTGTGTGTGTGTGTGTGTGTGTGTATGAGGGCGCATGGCCTAGTGGTTAAAGTGTTGCACTCATCATCTAGCGATCGTGGTTTCAATTCCTAGGGCAGGCGGTGCGTTGTGTTCTTGAGCAAAACACTTCCTCACACGTTACTCTGCGATCACTTCAGCACCTGATGCATGGTACACAGTGCAGCTGTTCAGACAATATCGATTTGATGGAGAGAGTGAGCTAATGTGCGGCCTTAACATTTGATCACTATAAACAAATCATTTGTGCAGGTCATTTGCCAAAAGCTGAAAGTTCATACGTAGTCTTAGACGAGAGAGTCCATTATATGTACATACACGCGCACACAGACACACATAGATAGATATACATAGATATATATATATATATAAATACATACAACCATATATACATACACACACATATATATAT
>NC_068982.1:44538943-44540427 GCF_001194135.2 Octopus bimaculoides | reverse complement strand
TATATATATATATATATATATATATATATTTACATATATAAATGGATGGATAGATAGATAAGTAGACAGTGAGAGAGGGTGAGCGTGTGTATATGAGTGAGAGAGATAGAGAGATAGATAGACTGTCAGGCAGAGAGAGCGTTATTGAGATATATATACATGCATAAAACATTCATACTTATAAATAAATAAATACAAATATATATACATATACACACGCACATATAAATGCATGCATGAATACATACATACATACATACATACATACATACATACATACATACACACATGCGCGCACACACTCAAATAATTTTATTTCCTAGATAGATGCTTACAGAATATCATTTGCCTGCAGCTCAAAAGCAGAAAAACGATTTCCCAAGAGCTGCGTATTTAGGTCAATAGATCGTCTTAAGATCATTGAAAATCTCGTCTGTTGTAACGAACAGACGAGATTCTCAAATGTACTAAGCCGTTTTGTGAGATATACATGAATAAGATGTAAGACGTAATGATTTTAACTTGCGGTTGATTCATGTCTTAATTCACATTATGTTGTTATGGCTTATACACGCTCTCCTGTAGCCCCTATAGCAATCTCATGATTGCAAAATCAGTGATACATGATGAGCGAACACACACACAGATACATCCCGGCTCCTGCACGCAGAATCACAAGTCATATATATATATATATATATATATATATATATGTGTGTGTGTGTGTGTGTGTGTGTGTGTTGCTCGTGATCTTTCGAGCACAGACGTATAAATATTTGTATAAAAGTTTTTTTTATGTATGTATCTATCTATATGTGCGTGTGAGTGTTTGTGCATCGTCGTCGTGGTACTCCGTCGGTTACGACGACGAGGGTTCCAGTCTACTCGCGAAGTTAACGTGTAAGTGGCTAAGCACTCCACAGACACGTGTCCACTTAACGTAGTTCTTGGGGAGATTCAGCGTGACGCAGAGTACAGCATGGTTCGCGACCATCGACCATCCCCTGCCGGAGCCTCGTGGAGTTTTAGGTGTTTTCGCTCAATAAACACTCACAACGCCCGGTCTGGCTATCGAAACCGTGATCCAACGACCACGAGTCCGCTAACCACTGGGCCATTGCGCCTCCGCTGCAGGAGAGGGTGCGTGGTAAGTAGCTTGCTTACCAACCACATGGTTCCGGGTTCAGTCCCTCTGCGTGGCACCTTGGGCAAGTGTCTTCTACTATAGACTCGGGCCTACCAAAGCCTTGTGAGTGGATTTGGTAGACGGAAACTGAAAGAAGCCCGTCGTGTATATATATATGTGTGTGTGTGTGCATGTGTTTGTGTGTGTGTGTGTGAGTGTGCGTGTTTGTGTGTTTGTGTGTCTGTGTCTGCCCCCTTCTCCCCCATCGCTTGGCAACCGATGGTGGCGTGTTTACATCACCGTTGCTTAGCGTTTCGGCAATAAGAGACCGATAGAATAAGTACTAGGCTTACAAAGA
>NC_068982.1:44534367-44538717 GCF_001194135.2 Octopus bimaculoides | reverse complement strand
CACACACACACACACACACACACACACACACACACACACGCACACGCACGCACACACACACACACGCACGCACACACACGCATTATCTTTTGTTTTTCTATCTTTTACTTGTTTCAGTTATTAGACTGCGGGCCATGCTGGAACTGCTCTCAAGAATTTTAAATCGAACGAATCGACCCTAGTATTTATTTCTTTTTCAAAGTCTGGTACTTATTCCATCGGGCTCTTTTGCCGCTACGTGACGGCGGCGTAAACGTGCCAACACCGGTTGTCAAGCGGTGGTGAAGGACAAATACAGACACAAAAGCATACCTACACACCCGCGCCCACATCAACACACCTACACACCTTCTTTCAGTTTCCGTCTACCACGAGGCTTTGGTCGCCCGAGTGTATAGTAGAAGACACTTTCCCAATGTGCCATTCAGTGCGACTGAACCCGCAATTATGTGGTTGGGAAGCAAGCTTCTTTATTTCATAAACTGGCCATGGAAGCCGTACATAGATGGGACAAACAAGGACAGACAAACATAAAGGGTGAAGAAGTTGTCTATTACGAATGAAACAGTTCCGAATGTCATGCTGCTAATTTTTTCTTTTTTCTTTTAAAACTTTCTGCATAAACTTGATGATCATTGCAAATTTTGCAATGTGTGACTGAAGGAACGGCATCCAACCACCAGGTTCGAACCTTTACTTTTCCTTCTGGCCCCACTCGCAGCTTGTTCACTACTTGCTTCTATCTTTTGTTCTGTGACAGGTATCTCTTCTCCAGCTTGATCTTGCTATCGAGGTGGTAACTAAAAGAAGTTAACCAGCCCTTGGCCGGAGACAAAGGTACCCGTCACTATACTTCTTACATGCGTCTTCCATACTGTTTCTTTCAGTATGGCTACTACGCAGGAAAAACAAGCCTTCTTTCACTGTTAAGGGAAGGAGACGGCACAATCTTGATAATAGACTCAGTTGAAAGCTGTACTCTTCCCATCGCTGACAACAGTTGCTCGACAAAAGCTATCAGTCCCGTAATTCCGGATACTCCACGAAGGCGTGCAAGACCGTTTCTCTATCCCGCCCGCACCTTGGGCATGTCGGCGAGACGGCACTTCCGTGCCTTGATAGCTTGTATCGAACAGGCAAAGCCGAACGGTAGCACTGCCAAGCCAGGGATTTCTGGTAATTATCCAGATACCCCGGCCCGAAATTTCTCTTGAATAGGTTGATCAACGGATTTTCATCCAAATCCAAGGTCTCTCCCAGAACATCGTCTGCCATAAACTCCACTAACTCGCTATAGAAATCCGCAGTAAAACTCCTGTTGCCAGTATTGCCCACCCGAGAGAGTAGCTGGAGTTCCTAACGGCACTCTAATAGCCAATCCCCCAGCTTAGATCAGCGTTTGATCCATGGACCAATGACCGTTAAGGACGTCAACAGTAGAAGGTAGAATCCTACATGTGATGACCACACCTAGTCCCGATCCAGGTAAAACGAATTTTCGTATCCTCAACCAAGGCATCCCTAGCCCACCCTTTAGCGGTTTTTGGCAGCAGACAGAGCCGCTTCACAAGTGGCTTTCCTCCCTTCCACAAAAAGCGAAAAAGGATTCTTTCTAACTTGTTCAGCCGCAAATCGGGGCAAGGCACAACGGTCAGGCGGTAGGTGATGACAGATGCTATGAACATCTGCGCCACCTTCGCCCTCCCTAGCAAAGATAACGCCCGCCTAGACCAGGTCTGTGTTAAGGCAGTCACCCTGCTCGTGACCTCGCTCCAATTCTTCTCTATCTGGAGGTCTGGGCCGAACCAGACCCCTAGCAACTTAACCAGACCTTCCATCCAACACTCTACGACGTTATTGGACGACATCGACTTGCTCCTGCAAGCCGACCGACTTGTCCTGGTTAACCTTTGCTCCTGCCACCGCCTCGTATCCCTTGATGGCGTTTACCACATGAGGAAGCTGCCTTTCTTCGGACACGATGATGGAGATGTCATCTGCATATGCAGTGGCTCCCCTTCCATACCACAGATCAGTCGGTCCGTCCCCTAACGCCTCTAACTTCCGCTGCAATGGCTCAAGAGCCAATACATACAGAAGCAACGATAGGGGACATCCCTGGCGTACTGAGCGTTCAATCTTGAACGGTTTTGAAAAAACAAACGTTCAGTCGGATGATAGACTCGATGTCGCTGTAAAATATTTGAATTCATATTCCAGTGGTACCAGTGGTACCGCGTCTGTTTCGACGATGGCTGTCGCAACTGTTAAATCAACTGAATTACCTAGTCATTGAATTATAGCGTATCTGGCTGAGTAGTCCACAGACATGCGAGCCCGTTTCAAAATACCCAATAAGATTCAGCGTGAGAAATAGTAAGAGCCAAGGCTAGCCCTTTGAATAACAGGTACCGCTTTGCCAAAGGGCTTGCACAAAATTTCCGTCTGTTATTTCCTGGTCAAAGCTTAGAGTGACTTAAAGCTATAATAGACAATATTTGTCCCAGATACTTCACAATGTGGACGAACCCGGTCTCTTATGTTATCAAAGTGAAATTCTTAATCATTTTGCCACTCTCTTCATCCCGCTGTTCTTTCTTTTCTTCTTTACTTACTATATTCCGCACTAAACATTTCATCGATATCCAGTTTTACTTCGCCTGAACACCATTCGTTTGGACTTCCTTTCAGATCTACGTTAACCCTTTTGTTATTTAGCAGTAAGATTTCACACTGTCCAATCCCAATGCAAATTATATCAAACTATGTATATTGCAATATCTAGACGAGACAGAAAGGCTATGGGCACTCTCCATTCTACGCAGACTAAAAGAGAAAATCGGAATCAACAATTTAGGTAATCTACTTCGTACCTTGAAGCCAAAATAATTATCAATATGTTTCTTCGGTTGTTACAGAGATCGTAATTACATATAATATACCATAATGCATTAGCACGTTTCCTGCAATAATATCTTCTGTCTAACGATTGTCTAACGATTGGATAAAAGCTTGAATTCCTCAACAATTACATATTTATATATGTAGCATATTTCTCTTTATATGTGTAATCTAATGTTCATTAGTTTGTTTTAGACAAAACAACCAGGGTCCTACTTTGAATAACGGTCTTAAACATATTTGTTTCAGTGAATAAAACAGTTTCATCTTAACATTTCATGTACTAACAATTACACCCACTTCCATCTGCATACAATATAAACATCTGTCTTAGCATTTGCGGGCATAAAGTATACACAGAAGCATATGTGCAAATGTGTGCGTGTCGTTGTCTGTGTGTTTACATGTGAGTGTGTGTGTGTGTATGTTTGTCTGTTTGTGTGTGTGTGAGTGAGTGAGTGTGTGTATGTATGCGTGTCTCTGTGCATTGTAAATACGTAAGTGTAGATAAGAATGCTAAAGCAGTACTCGCTATACCAAGGAAGAGTATTATTTATCATTGTTAAAGCATGTATATATATAACATTGTTATCTCAAATAAATAATATACTTACTCTGTTAACTAATATACAACTACCTGCTTTTTTCTGACTCATGAAAACTTATTGGAGAACATGAGCGCACACAGGCACACACACACACACACACACACACACACACACACACACACACACACACACACACACACACACACACACACACACACACACACACAGACATACACACATATACACACACATATGCACACACATTTCTTATAAAATTAATAGAATGACAAGGAAACATTAATTACGTAATCACTTCATTAGCTTACACCTGTTTCTGCTATAAGATGCTGGTCGCTCAGTGATGAGTGCTTGTACAGCCTCTATATCTTCCTCGAACCCTTAATCTTCATTTGGCAAATTATTTAAGTACATATAAAAGATCAGGTATATATATCGTCAATCTAGCTAGATTTATTTTTCTAGGGTCAGAACAAGATTTTCTTTGGACTCTAGATTCGTTCTGTCTTTAAATGTGTTTAAATGTGAATTATAACAAGAAAAATTTTTCTTGTTATATTTCACATTTAAACACAGACATTTTTATTCTGAAGTATAATCTTATATCTTATAATTTGTATTTGACATTATATATTTGACTTTACAATGTTGATATATATACTAATTCATATTTATAATTTGTAAATTTTAATTCTTAATATTACAAAGTATAATTTTAATTTTCAATTTTTAATCTTTAATGCTTAATTTTATTGCTTATTTTTTAAAAGGATGTAAAATGAGATTTAATATATTTTGAAAAAGAACCTGAAGACGTGTTGGAATAATTGTAAATCTGAGAATTGCATATAAGTATTTATACATGTATATATATAGATATGTA
>NC_068982.1:44532058-44534014 GCF_001194135.2 Octopus bimaculoides | reverse complement strand
TATATATATGATTATTTAAATCTGCATATTTTCAGTGAGTGCTTTCTGTCTGTCAATCTCCTAATTACTTATTACTTATGTATTTTCAGCTTTCCCACGTATTTATATGTTTTTCCAAATAAACATACTCTTCCTTTTAAAAGCTCTGAGGAAGGTATACTATGGTGCATAAGCAATCAGCTCTGAGTGCACTGCTTCTTAAAGCAGAAACAGTTGTAAGCTAATAAAGTTGATTGTGTAATTCCTGATCCCCTTGTCAGTCAATTTAGTCTAATATTTCGTTGCATACTTCATTCTGAAGCATATGTATAATGAATTCTAACAGCAAGTTATTAGTTTCGCTATACCAAAGCCAAATGTTAATATATGTACACACACACACACACACACACACACACACACACACAGAGGGAGTATTCACAAAAAACAAAAGACGAAGACGAGTGGTGTAGACAACAAACAAATGTATTAGTTTAACGCTCGGGCAGTGAAAAAGTCTTTAACGTTTCGAGCCTACGCTCTCCCACAGAAAAGAACACAGAAAGAAACAAGGAGAGAAAATAAAGAATGTGTAGTGGCTAGCGATCTATCATGGCGAATACCGGACAGAGGGGTCACACAGGAGAGCTAGGAAGAAGGGGAGATAGTAAAGTAGTGGTGATCCCAAAACAAAGGTGCGCGTGCATGTGTATAAGTGAGCATGTATGTGCGTATGGAAGAGGGCTGGTGACCTTGACGTGTGCGTGTGTGTATGTGTAGGTGTGTGGATGTGGGGCAGAGAAGTGCTCAATGCTAATGTGTGCGTGGTGGTGTGATGTGATGTGACGTGATGTGATGTGACGTGATGTGATGTGATGTGATGTGATGTAGTGTTGTGTGGTATGGTGATGTATGGTGTAGCGGTGTGTGGTGTTGTGTGACCACATGTGAATCGTTGGCGATTTTTCCTCCGGCTTCCTTTTCTATTGGATTTTCCTCTGTTTCTTGTTTCTGAAGAAGAACTTTGCTCGAAACGTAAAACTACCTTTATTTCCTTCCCTGGGCGTTTGCTAATACGTTACATGTACCGCGTCCTCACGTTGTTGTTTTTTGTTTTGTGTTTGTTCTTCGTTTTTATCTTTTTTGATTTACAATATATATATATATATATATATATATATATATATATTGTAAATCCCAAAAGACTTTTTTCGATGTCCAGATAACTGAAGAGATGGCGGCGTGGGTTTCCGTCTGCCAAATCCACTCACAAAAGAAGAAGACTCTTGCCCAAGCCAATGGGACTGAACCTAGAATCACGTATTTGGGAAGCAAACTTACTACACAGTCATGCCACCATCTCTATATAAGTATATATGTTTCTTTGCGATTCATGCTTTCAAAGTTGTTGATCTTTTGCAGATTTCAAGCTGGTCACTAAAAAATGGAGCAGGCTCTCTAGACAGCATTTGTGGTAATCTGGATTGTCGGATTAAAATATGTGTGTGTTTTGTGTGCGTGTGTGCGTGGAGGATAAAATGGCATACATGTGTGTGTGTTACGATAGGACACAATATGTTTCATTACTGTTTATTGTTTATATATGTGCGTTGATATGTATTCCCTATGTGTATGACATTGTGCCCGTATGCTCTACTAGGAATACTCACTTGGAGAAACCCTAAAAAATCTTACAAATTTTCCTGGTTCTTCCGATCGAATGTATTTGGAAAATGCAGATGCTCTGTTCTCTTTTGGAAAATCCGGGTATTTCTAGGTTCGTGCATAAATCTGTTGTCATGTAGCCGAATGCACCTATGATAATAGGAATGCTTGAAAATCTATAGCCTAGATATAAAAGCTGTTGCTTTCTCATCATTTCTCCATGTATGTATGTATGTATGTACATACGCCTATCTCTCTCTCTCTCTCTCTCTCTCTCTCTCTCTCTATCTATCTATCTATCTGTCTATCTAT
>NC_068982.1:44528453-44531706 GCF_001194135.2 Octopus bimaculoides | reverse complement strand
TATATATATATATATATATATATAGAGAGAGAGAGAGAGAGAGAGAGAGAGGTATATATACATATACATCTACCTATATACATATGCACAAACACACTCATATATACATATATATCTATATTTATACATGTATATATGTATGGGTTTGCAATATAATTAGAACGTAATTGCAACAATTATCAATGGTGTCATAGCTTAGAGTAATTGAGAAATAGCGTAAATCTATAATCTAAAATATCACACATTAACTGTTTTTAAAATAGACAGATATACACTTCAGTTTCTGCTCTGAACATATACTCTTTGATTAACAAAAAAAAAAAAAAATCTCATATGCGAGTAACATTGGCATTATAACACAAAAATAAATGCAGTACAAATAAAGAATATATAAAGAAATGAGGAGAAAGAATAAATATAGTCAGTGCATAAGGGTTGATCATTTGAAAAATCCGATAGAAGTGGCAGAAATCAATGAAAAATGTCATAGGAGTGTGACGAAAGTGTTTGGCACGCGTAGGCAAAATGAAAGAATAAAGAGAAGCGCATGTTCATTGGAAATAATCATGCCTTCAAATGATAATCACACTCTAACATACATGCGTATATATTTACATTCATTTACACATACATACTTAAATGTGTGTATATGTATATGTGTGTGTATGTATACACACACACACATACACGTAATGTAAATATCCTTTTTCATTTATTCGCAAAGCGCTTTCCCTTTTTTTGTTTTTTTAATACACACACACACACGTACTTACGAACACACACACTCACGCACGCACGCACACATTCACACCCGTGCGCGCGCATACGTATATCCATATATAAGAAGTGTTTCTGACACAGACACAATGCCAAAAACTATTTAAAAGTAAAAAAAAAAACAAAAAAAAAACAGCCTACTATATCAAAAACTGAGTACCTGACTTTTACATAATTTTGTATTTGACTTGTACTTTATTTTATCGATGCTGAAAAGATAAATCCTTCAGCGGGATTCAAACTTAAAATGTAAAGATTTGGAACAAATAACGCAAAAGAATGACATTTTGTCTGCGACTCTAATAACCAATAGGAATAATTATAACGAAGGGTAGCTCGACCACGCAATTCTAGGAAGTGACAACGGAAGATGCTTTCCTCAAGAAAGACAGAAAGTATTGTGAGTTGGTTATATTCTGTGAAAGCAAAGGATGGCAGGTAATATGCTAGAGGATTTTTCGAAGCCAAGGTTCGCTCTATGCTCAAGTATCTTGGATTAGCTGCTAAGGAAAGAAAAGGCGTCCAAAGAAGATTGTCGGAAGCTTCTGAGAAAGCAAGCCATTACATCTGGTTCAAGAGAGAATAATTGGTGCAGCAAGAACGAGCATTCAGGATGGTAGAAACATCGGGCCCAGAGTCGCAACATCTGACTCAAGCAAGCTCGTGTTGTTGTGCAGGAGTTTTGTCACCTTCATCAGTGGATGGTCTCGGATGCTGTCGTGGAAGGGTCTGAAACATCTAGGAAGCTGCTTCACCGTTTGATGTGACATTATTTCCTGCATTCGAAGACGGAGTACAGCAGCAAACTTCAGCACACAAGACAGGATGCAGCCGTAGTATCAGTGTATAGAAAAACTTACGCCAAACCAACGGCACATATCTTCTCTCACTCCCGCTACTGAAGGAAAACAAGAGATGAAAGACGAAGATGGCTCCCGTAGGAATTGAACTCAGAATGTAAAGAGCTGGAACAAATAATGAATGGCAATTTTTCGACGTTCTAAATATTCCTTAATCCTTTCTACTATAGGGATAAGGCCTGAAATTTTGGAGTGGGGGCAAGTCGATTACGTTGGCTCCAGTGCTCACATGATCCTTATTTTTATGAACTCCCAAAGGTGAAAAGCAAAGTTGACTACGACAGAATTTGAACTTAGATCATGATGATGGACGAATTGCTGTTAAGCATTTTGCCTGGCGTGCTAACGATTCTGTATATGTATATATATATCTGTATATATATATATGTATGTATATGTATATGTATATACAATATATACATGCGCGCGCGTGTTTATGCGTATGCGTGTGCGAGTGTGAACACGTGCGTACAGTTAGTTAAACTGCACAATTCATTTCCAGAATACGTTGCAAACAAAAATAGTGAATAGAAATATTCTAATTTGATTCCATAACCATCTCAATGACCTGTCGTCTTAACGAAATTTTCTTTCTTTTGTTGTAGATTTCTGGTAATATATTAAGTTTTTCATTGGCAATATGAAGCAAAGAGACCTTTATCTGTCTACTGTCTAATCAGATATTATAGTAGAGAAGAACTTTATATATTTGCTGGTCATTTTCGGTCATTATTTGTCTGCAAATATCACACTATTATATTCCTTTGTTGTCATCTTCAGGTTAAATTCACAATGCAGTTTGCCCATTTCCTGTTTGTAAAGAATACGTTTAACTGGACGCAAAATAAGGATTACATTTATAAATGACCTTTCCTTCGTTCACATGAAAGACATCCTAATTTTCTGAAGCCTTTATATAGTTACAGGGTGTGAAATATAATTTGGCAAAAGAAAGAAAGAAAAAGAAGAAATAAGGTGTGTGTGCGTGTGTGTGTGAGGAAAAGCGAGAGAGAAAGGAAAGAGAGAGAGAGAGACTGAGTGAGAGAAAGAGAGAGAGAGAGAGAGAAAGAAAGAAAGAGAGCATGATTGTAAATGCTAATTTGTGCGAAAATAAGAAAGAACTATTCTAACTTTGGATATTTTGTTCTAGATTCAAGTTGATGAGCTCAACGATATCTTCATAATCGTTTGTAGGAATTATGGTGCTGATCACAAGAAATGTTCTAAGGAGAACGAATTTTTGATTACTTGCCTCGTATTTCCGATCCAAAGTTTAAGAACCACTGATCTCGTTGGCAATTTGAGATAAAAAGTAAGACTCACACAGAATAAATAAATGTTTTTGATAGTGCAAATAAATAATGGTTTCAAATTTTCGAGCAAGGCCAGCAGTTATTAAAAACCAGCTCATTTCTCAGGAGAAGAATTCAAGTAATTAAAAATAGAAGAGAACGTCCATCCATCCATCCATCCATCCATCCATCCATCCATCCATCCATCCATCCATCTATCTATCCATCCATCCATCTATCCATCCATCCACTTATCCATATATCTATCTCTATCTATCTATCTATCTATCTATCTCTATCTATCTATCCATCCATCCATCCATC